>NW_028261382.1:175033346-175198346 GCF_051295495.1 Thamnophis sirtalis
AGTGACGGTGGCAGATCTGCGGGTGCCAAATGGGTTCCGACCCAAATAACACTTAAGATTCCCTGGTTGGTATTGTGGGACACGTTGAGGATCTAGCAGAACAATTGGAAATTCTCCTTTCCGTCAAAGTAAGGTAATAGTAAAGCCCCCCCCCCCAAGAATCCATTGGGATAAGAAATGTCCCCAACCTTCTCATCAATTGGACACATTTGCCCAAAATGTGAACATTTGTTTTGAACTTCGGATTTCTCTCTCCTTTGAAAAATCTTCTTAAGGCCATCTTTGTATAGCGGTTCTAGGCTCCCGCATGGCTAAACCATAGCAAGCAAAAACAGAATAGGGTGTATATATACTAAGTTATGTAGATATACAATAATTAGGTGCTAATTGCCTTAGATTTCCCTTCCACATACAACTGCAGGAAGGGCAAACTTTTCAGGAAGGCCATGGGCTTAGTGGGGGCGAAAAGCAAATTCTCTGTTCATTTTTCCTTTGCTCCTTGAACAAATAACCTCAGCATGATATTCCAACGACACGAATTTAGAGGCAACACTGCATAAATCACAACCTCTCTCATTCCTCTTCGCATATATAGATGCTTCAATTGTATTTAATCTGTGTGTGGTTCATGTGTGATACATTTCACATCAAACCTTGCTCCGAACGATCATTAATCTGCGTGTAGCTTCGGAATTTGGTCTGAATATATTGGGGAAAAATGAATGTATTGCACGACTTCATGTTCTTGTAAAAAGGCGTAACCTAAAAATAAGTTATTTTTCCTAACTTTGGGAAAAACATAAAACATTTGCCGGCATTTTTGTACAACTCCCCACTCAAAATGGAGAAAGCATTACATACATACCCATATATGGAAATATATATTTTTTTAATATTAAAAGAAAATGTTCTGAAATGAACAAGCTCAGTTTTGATTATGCACTGGAAACAATCCTCTCTGCTTCAAACTCCCCTTCAGAAAGGAATGTAGAAGTAGGATGCAAGATTCTAATTTGGAAAAATAAGAAGAGAAAAGAAGGGATCCATGGCGGAAAGCAGAAGGAAAGAAAACGGCAGTCACAAATCATCTAACACCATTGAAGCTTAGCATCTCCAGCCCCACCAACATCCCAAGATGTCTTCTGGATGATTCATCGTTAGGCTTCATCCCCCGGAGCTTCGGTTAAAAATGATGGAGCAAGTAGAGAAAGAGGGGCAGATTCATGCATTTGGGTTATTCCTCATGAGTTCCACATCTGCTTTCACCATCTCGTTCACCAGCTCCTGTGAGAAGAGAAAGACACATACGTTAAAAAGTGTTAAGACTCTCCATTCAGACTAAGAAAATGGCCTGACTTCACTATTTAGAGTAAATGTGTTAAATCTCTAACCTTTTAACCTCCCACAATCACTCTACCTTTTTTCCCCCTTCAATTTTAGAGATATAGTTTTAGCACTTTAAAGGACAGTAACTAGATTAAGATCCTTTTAGTACCATGGTGGCTAAAATTGGGACTGTTGGCTGCAAACACCATAAATAAATTTTTTTAAAAAAATGGACTGATAAAACCGCTTGCCGTGAATATACATTTGTTTTTCATTTGTTGAATTATACCCTTTCACTTTCCTTTCAGAGCTGAGTTTCTCCCCCCCGCCTTTTTTTAGGAACGCAGCACAGTGTTGTAACATTCAATCTGAAAAAACCGTACTTGGGAAAATGCAGAACATACATTTTAACCTACAAAATGTTTATTCCTGTGGTCAGCTACTATCCACTGATTGCTTAGAACAATTAGATTAGTCTCATCACGGTGAAAGTTGGAGAATGGCTGGATGCCTTGCCCCGCTGTGTTCCTGAACTGTTGTTTTGTAAGATCACTCTGGGTTTGGTTTTTTTTTAATTAGATATTTACAAATTTAAAACTGTTCTCTTCCTTGCCCCCGCCCCCCCAAAAAGTGGTCTTCAGGAAAGCATATGGAGAGAGAGACAAAAAGAGAACTTACATCAAAAGTGACACTAGGTTTCCAGTTGAGTTTCTGCTTCGCTTTCGTACAATCGCCTTGTAGAAAATCCTACGGAGAATAAAGAAGAAACAAATGGCATTGTAGGGTAATTTGGGTGGGTTTTTGATCACTGTTCATAGACCAACTTGAAACTCTCTTTTTGCCTCTCTCTCTCTCTCTTTCTCTCTCTCTTTCTTCCTCTCTTTCTCTCTCTCTCTTTCTTTCTCTCTTTCTTCCTCTTTCTCTCTCTCTCTCTCTCTTTCTCTTTCTCTCTCTCTCTTTCTCTCTCTCTTTCTCTCTCTCTTTCTTCCTCTCTTTCTCTCTCTCTCTTTCTTCCTCTCTTTCTCTCTCTCTCTTTCTTTCTCTCTTTCTTCCTCTCTTTCTCTCTCTCTCTTTCTCTCTCTTTCTCTCTCTCTTCCTCTCTCTCTCTTTCTCTTTCTTTCTCTCTCTCTCTCTCTTGCTTTCTCTCTTTCTCTCTCTCTTTTTCTTCCTCTCTCTCTCTCTCTCTCTCTCTCTCACACACACACAGACACACACAGAAAGAGAGCTAACACTCCATCTTTAGAAAAATGAAAGGAAAGCCTTTCAGCTAAAGAAAATCTGCCTGATTCCTTTCCAGGCTGGGTTAAATGTTGAAATACAGGAGGAGGATTGATAGAATACCATTTTGTTCCACCGTTGTAATCAGCCACAGATTATTATATAAATGTATCCAATAACTAAATCTACTAGTGATTCTTAGAAATCCATCTTTCCAAGTTTTGCAGCACCAACTAAAGAATTGTTTTATTGTAATAAATGATCGCACATCATCAGATATTATTTTTTTAAATCTTATTTTAGGTTATCCATAGACACACCAAAGTTTGGTTTTCACACTATTAGAAATCAATGCCCTGTATTTTGATTGTGTCTTGCTTTAATTACATTTAAGAAACAAATCACAACAGCAAACCCAAAGCTATGTTTTTCTTCAGATAGATCCACACAATCATCACAGCCAGAAGGCTCTGTTTCATAATTGAGGTGCAAAAATAACTCAAATGAATTATTCAGAATTTCATATTCATCATTGATAGTATTGGTGGGATTTGGGCATTATAAACCTTCAGTTTTACCTGTAGATATTATTAATGACAGAACAAAGAAAGCAGCATAATTCAAATGCTTAAAGCGTTTCCGCTCACTTCAAATTTATAGAGGAGTGTTTGAAAAATCTTAACCCCTCTTATAAAAATGCGTTAAGACTGCACATCTGCATTCATGCAGCAATGCCACCAAAGGACCATCTTTCCCGTAAGCCAATTGGATGACTGCATTTGCAGGCTAATTTTAATAATAGAGAATGGCACATTCCATCTGTTCAACAGGCATCGGTTGCAGCTGAGTTTTAGGCTCAGCAAGAACCTTTTTTTTCAAAACAAAAATCTTCACCACATCGCTTGCAAATGAAAATTGGAAAGGATTGCAGTTCCGTGGGCCGTAATTTTTACAAGTAGCTTCACGCGGTGAAAAAACGAACTAAAAACGCAGCTCTCTAAAAAGTGCAGCTTAAAAAACAAGGCTTGGAGCAGAAAGTACCCAGCTAAGTTGTTCACGCTGCTGTTGAGTGAAATGAGATATCTACTTATTTAGCCTCCAGATAGAGTCTGAACTGGAGCCTACAAACTATTTCTGGGGAAGACTGGAACTCTAGTGCCAGAACTTTTTGTTTTCTTAGCCATGGAATTCCATGCAAGTCTGCTCGCATGGAAGCGTGACTGGCCTCCATGAGATTTTACTCCACGGTGCAGTCCTCCTACAGCCGTGTTTCTCAACCTTGGCGACTTTAAGTCCTGTGGACTTCAACTCCCAGAATCCCCCAGCCAGCGCAGCTGGCTGGGGGATTCTGGGAGTTGACGTCCACAGGACTTAAAGTTGCCAAGGTTGAGAAACACTGTCCTACAGCCTTAGACAGATCTGAGTGTTTCTTAGGATGAGCCCATGAAAAAAACGTGACCCGTCAAAACCGCGGTCCACAAAAGCGCGCCCGGTCAAAGCGCGTACGTGACGTCATCAGCAGTGCGACAAATAAAATTAAAAATAAATTAAATTAAAATTAAAATAAAATTAAAGCGAGCCGATTCACATAAAGGTAAGGGTTAGGTTTAAGGTTAGGATTAGGTTAAGGGTTAGGTTTAGGATTACGTTAAGCGTTACGGTTAGGTTTAGGGTTAGGTTAAGGGTTAGGGTTAGGGTTAGGGTTAGGTTAAGGGTTAGGGTTAGGGTTACGTTAAGCGTTAGGGTTAGGTTTAGCGTTAGGTTAAGGGTTAGCGTTAGGTTTAGCGTTAGGTTTAGGGTTAGGTTAAGGGTTAGGTTTAGGGTTAGGTTAAGGGTTAGGTTTAGGGTTAGGTTAAGGGTTAGGCTTAGGGTTAGGTTTTGGGGGGTTAGGTTTAGATTTACGCGTTAATTTTAAGTTTACCGCTCACAGCGTGCCGTTTTCGTCACTCTGTGATGACGTCACGTACGCGCTTTCGTCGAGCGCGCTTTCGTCTACCGCGGATTTGTGGTGGAACCGAAAAAAAAGCAAAAAAGGGTTCAAAAGTCAATTGGCTTAAGTCAAACATGTCCATTGCTGCTCTTCCGCTTCTGGCTCTGCCGGAGTGCAGTCTTGCAGGAATCAAAAAAAAGTTCAAAGCCCAATCTAGGTTTACTGTTTGTTTTTTCTATAAATGCTTTTTCTCTTTGTTGCCTACTGGGCTGTAAAAATATACAAGGAAGGAGAGGAGGAAAACATTCTCCCCTGGAACCGTGCGCTAGGATACGGCCGCCCTGCCTTCGACGCAGCTTTTAGGTAAAAGAAAGGAAATCGAGACAGACAGGCAGACAGATGGAAAATGGATGTGTGTGAAGGTAATATTAATAATACAATAATGACACAAGAGTATTTTACACAGAGTAAAACGAGTCTGCCTATTTTTTTTTTTAAATCCTGCAAAATAAAATAAAACAAAACTACACTGTGAACTTAAAATATGAATTGCAATTTGTCCCTGCTTCTGGAAAAGCAGACTCTTGATGGGGGAGCTGAACGCCAACAGCCCAATTGTTGCTGTTTTAACTGCACAATTCTCTCTCCCAGACTTAAATTCACTTAGCTGTGATATGATCTCTCGTAGGTAAAAGCAGGAGTTGATCCTATGAGACATTTTTAACCCGCGCCTCCTTTTTTGTAAGTGTCAAAGGCCACGCAATGACATGTGTTCAACTTGAACACATGGCGACTCCTTTTTATACTTTTAGAAAATACATGCTCCTTCGCGCTGAAGAACTATCTGCAACGTGTGGTCTGGATGTTTCTTTAAAAGCAATGAAAACCAGAGGGGGGGAAAATGCAAACAATTTCTATGTAAATATTCTATTTCCTGATTGCTGCTTCTGGGTGTCATCATCACCTTTTATTTTAGCTCACTGGGTGAATAATCTGGTTTCACTCTGCAACATATTACTGTCCAATACTATTTTCTTTACCAAAGTCTTAGAAAGCTTCACAGCACAAGGCCAGAAATGTATTAGAATTGTAAAAAAAGAAAGAAAGAAGAAGAATAGGCTTTGTTTGATTGTTTAAACTTAAACCATGATTCCTGGAGCAGGCAAAGTAGCAATCCCATAAGCAGGGACATCCTAATTACTACAAAGAAAGAGGGGGGGGGAAATTAACGATAGTATATATTTATATTTCACAGAGCAGCGCAGCCAAACATGGAGTGTAACTGAATTTACTCAGTCAATTTCAGATATGCAGGGATTAACACTAGACAGACAATCAAGCAGAAAACAATACTCCATCCAATCAATCAAGGGAACCACATTCCCATCAAAACCGGTACAGCAAGCTAATAGTATATACTATACTGTATCCCAGTAAGGGTATGGCTAGCTGATGAGAGCTAAATAGCTTGAAATAGATCTATACTAGTCTCCCTTTACTTATTTATCAGCATAAATACAACAAATGTAACAAAGGCAACAGTAAAAATATTGGGCTTCTGTCGTGATGGACTCTTGTGACGAGCCGATTGACAGATGATGGAAGCAGTTAGCTTCCTCCCATAATTGGGGGTTACCAGGGGTTGTGACACTAAATATATACCTTCTTCCCTGGCTTCAGCTGATAAGGAGGAGACCTGTGGCATAATGGCTAAGACATTTGCCTAAGATGCAATACAGCACAGGTTCGAATCCCAGTAAGGGTATGGCTAGCTGATGAGAGCTAAATAGCTTGAAATAGATCTATACTAGTCTCCCTTTATTTATTTATCAGCACAAACACAACAAATGTAACAAAGGCAACAGTAAAAATATTGGGTTTCTGTCGTGATGGACTCTTGTGACGAGCCGATAGACAGATAATGGAAGCAGTTAGCTTCCTCCCATAATTGGGGCTTACCAGGGGTTGTGACACTAAATATATACCTTCTTCCCTGGCTTCAGCTGATAAGGAGGAGACCTGTGGCATAATGGCTAAGACGTTTGCCTAAGATGCAATACAGCACAGGTTCGAATCCCAGTAAGGGTATGGCTAGCTGATGAGAGCTAAATAGCTTGAAATAGATCTATACTAGTCTCCCTTTATTTATTTATCAGCACAAACACAACAAATGTAACAAAGGCAACAGTAAAAATATTGGGTTTCTGTCGTGATGGACTCTTGTGACGAGCCGATAGACAGATAATGGAAGCAGTTAACTTCCTCGCATAATTGGGGCATACCAGGGGTTTTGACACTAAATATATACTGTATATACTATATACTATTAATTGGCAGCCAACCCCACGCTCACTCGCACGGATGATATTGCCTGATTGGATAATGAAACATCTGGAAGCAAACCAACAAGCTCAGAGAACACGAAGAACTCCACCGTTCAACCTTGATCTACAAATATTCTCTTCTATTGTAACTATATTTAGGAACTAAGAAAATCAGTAGCACGATCCGCTTAAAGAAGAAATGAAGCGTATTTGTACTCAGCATTATATTCCGATATATATCAAGGATTTACCGTATCTAACAGCACTGTAGCATTTCACTGGATGTCTTTCTCCCTTTAAGTGTGGGTGTTACTATATGGATGTGATAATGCTTCTTGGATAATTACATGTGTAAGTTACGTATAACTTTATATATAACAAGTTACAAATCAACTGCAGTTACCAACTCTACGCTGTGTGGTAGACAATTAAATGGTCTTATCTCTCAAATGAGCACAAATAATTTTTTCAAATAAAATAATATAGCACCATTAAGGAAATATGTTAGAGGTAGATGAAATTACAGTTTTTTTTAATGTTTATTTATTCTGAATTTAGGAAATATTCCTTCTACTTTTTTTAAAATAACCCCAAGGTTGAGAAACACTGAATTAGAATCTTGACTCGATGACATCAGCGTAGAAAATTCCCAGTTTATTTGGTGTACGTGGCTTAAACATATCTCCATTCACATCTACACATAGAAAAGGAGTTAGTTAAAACATGATTGCTTATTTATGTTAAAAGATTAAGATATTAGTGAAGGATATTGTTGGAAAGAGACTGACTGAGCCAAGGGTGATGTCAAATGGGGAATTAGTTTGGAATCCCTATGTGGGCACAAGAAGGCAAAGTATGATCCTGTTGAATGCTGTTGAACCTTATCTATTATCCAGCTGCAAACTTCAATCTGAGAAGATTGCTCAAGGTGGGTTTGAGTCAGGGGTGGGTTTCAACCGGTTCGCGGCGGTCCCCGCGAACCTGTTGGTCGGCCAACCCGGAAGTAAGTAACTTCTGGGAACGCTTTCCCTTGCAATTAACAGGCCATCTCCTAAAGCAGTGTTTCCCAAAGTGTGGTACGCGTACCCCCAGGGCTACGGGAAGAGTTTGGTGGGGGTAGGCGTTGCACCGGAGTTTGGCATCTCAGATTAAAATTAACAACCAGGGAACCAAATTCTGATGATCTGTCATCTCAACATAAACAATTTCATCCTTCTCATTGAACCAAATAAATGTTCTTTATAATATAACTTTCGTTTCTTTTGCGTATGTACCAAAAAAATAAAAAATAAAAATATTTTGATTTTTATTAAAGCATATGTTTTTTTATGAGGGGTACTCAGCGTTACGAAAATTATAGAAGGGGTACACATATGTCAAAAGTTTGGGAAGACCTGCCAAAAGGTTAAGGCATTCTGGATAAAAATATGGTGGATTATGCAAAATATCTTTAAAAGAAGGATTAAGTTTACTCCTCAGTTATTCTTACTAGGAATATGTACTGACTTTACAGTGGTAGAGACTAACTTGATTTTGCACCTAATAATTGCAGCAAGACTGTTGGTGGCGCAATACTGGAAGAAGGAAGACTTGCCTACAACCCAAGAATGGACATTGAAAGTCACAAACTTAGCCGAGATGGCTAATATATCGGCATATCTTAAAGATCACTCAAATGAGAGATATAAACGAGACTGGAAAAAATGGATTGACTATATACAAAACAAATACGGGACCAAGAAACTCCAGTTAGCCTATGCTTAAGATCAGAAATGATTTAAATTGTTTAAAGTTAGCTCAGCAAGAAGAAGCTAAGGTCAATGTAGAATGTCATTAATTTCTTTATTTCTTTTTTTCTCAATAGATTTTAGACTGTGTTTGTTAAAAATCCATACCGTGTACAGGTTCTGGAAGTCAGGGGGGGGGGAAGGAGGAGGGGGGGTTGGGGGGGTGGAGGGAGGGAGGGGCATACAAAAAAAAATTGTACTTCGATGTTTTAATGATTGACGAATGATGAAATATTTGTGTTTTAAAAGAAATAAAACCTTTGAAATAGAAAAAAAAAAGTTTGGGAAACACTGTCCTAAAGTGAGCAATTCTTTAAAAGCACACAAATAAATCACAATAAACATGGCGTAGTGTGGGGAAAGAACGGCCGGTGCCTTCCGCTAGGCGTGGAATCCTGAGAGGTGCTGAGCTCTTAAGTCCTCCGTTGCTTTCATAGTTTGTTGACACTCAGCACATCTTAGGATAAGACCCATTAAAACATTTCCAAGATACGTCTGTCAGTCACAGACCAAGAATTCTCAGCCGAGTCGTCCCCCCCACCTTAATCCATTAAAAAACCTGCTTGTTAATCTTCCAAATCTGCCTTCAAAAAGTGGAAAAAAAAACCACAGATCCCAAGAAGGAATAAACTGTGGCTGTACATTTCCCACCATCCTGCAGGATATCAGCACAAAACGAAGTTGAATCCAGAGCTCATTGACAGGGAGCGATAAGAGACGAGAAGAAAACAGGCAAACCGTCTGGTTTGTCCAGGAAATTGGGACTGGTGGCATTGTCTATGAGGAGGGGAGGGGGGGGACACCGAGAGAAATGCCGTCAGTGTGAAAACAATGCTTTAGCTCAACCTGGGGTGGGTGGGTGGAGGGGGGGGGGAAGAGTCCATCAGCATGGGCTCTGACAAGCACAATGACCATGGAGATAAAAGGGCGAATGGAACAAAACAGGCGGGAGCAGGGCCCCCGCCGTGCCGTGTAACATGGCGCTTAATTGCTTTAATGGAAACAGCGGGCGCAAGTTAATCAGCGCAAGGACATAAAGCATATGAAGGGCCTTATCGGTCTGCTTATGTCAACCAAATCACATGCCTGGCAATGTAAATACAGGCAGAATTATTTGACTGCCTCCCTTGCCAAAAAAAAAATAATGGTTCGTTATTGAGATAACTCTCCTGGGGGGGGGAAGGTTAAGCCAGAGACGCCGAAAGTCAATGTTAATTTCAACAGGGTTTTGGATTAGCCCATTAGACTGTTTCCCCCTTCTGCGTTACAGTAGAAGGGAGGGGGGGGGGGGAGAAAAAGAGCAAAAATCATTCTGAAATCATACTTGTATTCCCAGTATAGATGAGGCATAAGTTGGTTTAACCTTTTCTCCCCTTGCAGATATTCTAGTGGGATAATCTTCTACTTTATTGCAATACACTTTTATTTCAAGTCACCATAACGTAGCTTTATTTTCCTTAGTTCTCTAAATTCAGCACATTTTTTTTTTTTTAAAAAGCTGGCATATGAGAACAATTAGCCATCGACCACTACACAGAAACCTCTGGCAGTTGGGGGGGGGGGGCTGCTCATAATTCTCTCTCATGCGTTCATTTATTCAAACATATTAACTGCACGGAACTGATCTGTGAAATCAATTTGTAGTGATTTGTTCTCATTAAAATCTATGGTGTAAAGCAGAGCCAAGTCCTTTATCATTTAGCAGTACCAGCAAACTTAAAAGGATTCATTTGAAATCCTAAAGCAAGGCAAAAAAAGAGAAAAAGAAACAAGTGTACAGGGAGTCCTCAACGTACGACCACAATTAAGCCCAAAATCTCTGTTGTTAAGTGAGACATTTGTTAAGTGAGTTTTTGGCTCACTTTATGACCTTGCTTGTCACAGCTGTTAAGTGAATCACGGCAGTGAATAAGTTAGTAACCCAGCGAATCTGGCTTTCCCCGCCGACTCTCGTAAAAGATGACCACGTGACCTTGGGACATAAATGTGAACCAGTTGACAAGCATTTGAATTTTGATCACATGATCATGGGGATGCTGCAAAGGTCATAACTGTGGAAAACAGTCATAAGTCACATTTTTCAATGCTGTTGAACTGTCGCTAAATAAGTTGAGGGCTACTTGTATTTCTAAGGTTTATACATAATTACGTAAGTGCTTTCCACCTCTCTCATAGACTTCATATTTCTTCAATTCTGAGTTGACATACCAACATTTATGCATGATGACACGATAGTTTCATCTGGTGTTGGGATGATGGCATCTAACCAGACTTTCTACATGACTGCAGCATTGTCTGCTTCTTCATTTTCTGGCATATCTTACCAATCACCTCTGGACAGTCAAATCTTTATGGTTTTTCAACTGAGTTGGGAGTTGAAGTTCATTCTAACTAATTTCCAAGTGGCTCAAAGGAAATGCGAATTGGCACAACGTAAGTCTCTTCCTGGAGGCAGCTCCCTTATCTAATATTATTTCTTATCCCCGTATTTATTGGAATTTTAAAAAAAATATTCCCCATACACCTTCATGCCTTATCCTGTCTAACTTTGGGGGTAATTTAGCCCCATGGTCTTATGAATCTCCAACGTCCTTCCCATGACACTCCACTTTGTCAACGATAAATGCCAGATCCTGACATTTTCAATAGATGATAAATGATGCCACTGAACTGTTCGCACAGTACTCATAAAACTTTGTCTGTTGGAAGACTCAAACACATAAAATAGCCCGTTTTTGAAGGCCGCAAGTACTTTAAAACATGTAGAAAGACTCACAAGGCTGTGATTTATATGGCTATCGTGTATCAATGTCTTTCTTGAGTGAGAAATATTTTTTCCCCCAGACATTTCTGGTGAATAGTCACAATCCTTGTTGTCCTTAGTGAAATTACACGAGGACATCAGACAGTGCCTAACTAGGGGGAAGGGGGGGAAGGATGAGGGGGAAATCTTGTACGATAGGACATTACGTTCTTTAGTCCATCCGAAAAAATATTACCCAAAAAAAACAAAGTTAATATTATTGGCCTTATTTACAAACTACACACCCTTCCTAAATCTGCATTAGAGCAATATCTTAACTAGGTTTCCTTATTTTTTTGTATGATTTACCGAATGCTGAATTCTACCTTTCAATATTGCAGACCCTTTGTTGGAGGAAGAAGACTCCATATATCACGGGTGTCAAACTCGGCGCATCATGTTGCCATCATGTGACGTTTTCCCCATTCATGGTTCTGGGGTGTGTGTGTGAGACGCATCCAGCACACGGGCCACCTATTTGATAACCCTGATCTATATATTATTAAAACACCTGTGTTTGACACTTTGTGAGCTTTGATTGGCGGAAATGCTGCAACGTAGGGCAAAATTATTATCAGCAAAGTTATCAAAAATGGACTAACTACAGAATGCTAAGACCTATGAGGACCCGGATTGTTGTTGGGGGCAATATGCTGACTCTGTAAACCGCTTAGAGAGGGCTGAAAGCCCTATGAAGTGGTATATAAGTCTAACTATTGCTATTGCTTCGGAGGGAATGAAATTTGGGGTTTTTAACCCTGTTCTGCTACACTGGCGCATCCAATCGTAAACGCAGGATCCTCGTTTTCAGCGTTCCCTGACAGCTTCCCATGAGGGGCGAGTCCAGAAGGAACTGATATGAGAGCCAACAGTCCTTCTCACCTTTCTACGAAGAAAGTCTTTGCTTGCAGGAAACTTGTAGGGAGAAAGTCAAAGGAAAAATGGAGCATCCTCCTCCAATCTCCCTGTATTTACATCATGCTGGTCACCAGTGCATTCCTTCATTCCATTCAGTTCAGTAGCACCCATTAACCTGCCTGCTGGGGAGAGAAGCGAAAGGGAGGGAGGGGAGGAAGGTAAGAAAGGAAAATGGGCAGAGGGAAAAAAGATTTCTGATGCTCACGGATAGTTTCCCACAAGGAAACTCTATGGAGAAGCTGACAGAAGCCACTGATGTTTTGCCCACCCGCAAAAATTTTTGTTTCTCTGTTTAGGTAAGCAAATATCTCTGAAATTTTGACCCAATGGGTTGTCTAATATGATCTGAAACTGGGGCTTGATTCTCGGAGGCATTTCCCCTTCCAAATTTAATCTTAAAAAAAAAAAAATCCTAAAGTACAACATTTATTAATTAGACTTATATACCGCTTCATAGGGCTTTCAGCCCACTCTAAGTGGTTTACAAATTTTTTTAGCAAATTGAGTCAGCAACTTGCCCCCACAGTCCGGGTCCTCATTTCACCCACCTCGGAAGGATGGAAGGCTGAGTCGACCTTGAGCCGGTGAGATTTGAACAGCCGAACTGCAGATCACAGTCAGCTAAAGTGGCCTGCAGTACTGCACCCTAACCACTGCGCCACCTCGGCTCTTATAACATTTAAACTAATTTCTATTTCTTTCTTTTTTTAAACATTCTTTTTCTAGAAAGAAAGGAATTTGTCGGCTTTACCTAGAGGCAAATGATTTTCAGCATAATGGGATTTTATATTTTCCAAAATGGGGGAGTAAATCACTGTTTTTCCCCCCTCATCCAGCAGTTTTAAGTAAGACAGTAAGTAAGACAGAGGGCCCAAGACCAAACCAGAGAATATCACAACATCTGGGAGATATTCATTTGAAAGTCTGCAGTCTTCTTCCCTCATTAGATCTTAAGAAAGTGGCAATATTTATACCCCAGGATTTTAGTATCAATTTTTGTGATTGTAGCCTGATAAAGAAGTCCAAAGAATTTGAGACCCTGAATACCATTTGGTAAATCTCCAATTGTTTTGTGGTGTCCTAACAGGAAGATTTTTTTTTCTTATGTTCATCAACCTCGGTTCACCCACGTAACACCTATCCTCCGCGAGCTGCACTGGCTGCCTATTGGTCTCCGGATACGCTTCAAGGCGCTAGTCGTCACTTATAAAGCCCTTCATGGTATTGGACCTGGGTACTTGAGAGACCGCCTGCTGCCAATCACCTCCACTCGACCGATTAGATCCCACAGATTAGGCCTCCTCCGAATTCCATCCGCCGGCCAGTGTCGACTGGCGACTACCCGGAGGAGAGCCTTCTCTGTGGCTGCTCTGACCCTCTGGAACGAGCTCCCCGTGGAGATTCGAACCCTCACCACCCTCCAGGCCTTCCGCAAAGCCCTTAAAACCTGGCTGTTCCGACAGGCCTGGGGCTAAAGAACCATTGCCCCCGTTCTCGAATGGTATGACTGCTGTGTGTTTTAAACCATGTATTGTTTTGTGTCGTTTTTAATTTTGTCTGTATCCCCCCCTTCCCTGGTTTGAGTTGTGAGCCGCCCTGAGTCCCCTTCGGGGGGAAAAGGGCGGCATATAAATAAAATCAACATTCAACATTCAACTACTTTGACTTTTTGTGAACACAAAACATGTATCATTTATAATCCGTGTCTTCTATGTGTTAATCTATTTACTCTGGCAAGAGATTCTAAAACAAATGATTAACGAAAGGGTTAAAAAAAAAACGCTGTGTTTGAAGCAGGTCTCTTATACCGTATCCCTCAGCATGCTGTACAGAAGAGGAAATCCAAGCAGTGGCCTTTCACATGACATCATAAAAGCTTAATTTATCACCAGCCACCAAACATCGAGAAAATCATAACATCCTTTCAGGAAAGCCATGTGCAAAATAATCAGATCGACTTTGATGACAGTTTTAATACGTGATTCCAAGGAGGACACTCCAAAAAATAACCTTTTGCAGGTGCTTGTTTATAGCAAAATGTCTCTTGCCAACACTAGTTTTGCAATCCTGGCTCACCTTTCGTTTACCATTCCGTAGACGTGACATTCTAAATAAATAATAGTTGGAATAGAATTCTGACCCTGTGTTTCATGTTTGGCACAACTGGGATGACTAGGTTTCAGCCTTTATACTTGAATATAAAGGCTGATCTGGTTGTTGAAACTTACTCACTTTGGAAGGAATATACCGCGTTTCACCGAAAACAAGACAAGGTCGATCTGATTATTTTGCACATGGCTTTCCTAGAGCCGAGGTGGCGCAGTGGTTAGGGTGCAGTACTGCAGGCCACTTCAGCTGACTGCTATCTGCAGTTCAGCGGTTCTAATCTCACCGGCTCAAGGTTGACTCAGCCTTCCATCCTTCCGAGGTGGGTAAAATGAGGACCCAGACTGTGAGGGCGATATGCTGACTCTGTAAACCGCTTAGAGAGGGCTAAAAGCCCTATGAAGCGGTATATAAGTCTAACTGCTATTGCTATTGCTATCTCACCGGCTCAAGGTTGACTCAGCCTTCCATCCTTCCGAGGTGGGTGAAATGAGGGCCCAGACTGTGGGGGCGATATGCTGACTCTGTAAACCGCTTAGAGAGGGCTGAAAGCCCTATGAAGCGGTATATAAGTCTGACTGCTATTGCTATTGCTATCTCACTGACTCAAGGTTGACTCAGCCTTCCATCCTTCCGAGGTGGGTAAAATGAGGACCCGGATTGTGGTTGGGGGCAATATGCTGACTCTGTAAACCGCTTAGAGAGGGCTGAAAGCCCTATGAAGTGGTATATAAGTCTAATTGCTATTGCTATTGCTAAACCCCCTTTTAACATCACCCGAGCACTGAGATTTTGAGAGTTCCTACAATTCCTTATTCCTCATTCTAGAAAGGCGATGCTTACACAGCAAGGATCTATGTGAGTCCTTCTGTTAAGAGATGGTGAGCATCTGAACATGGCAGTCAATCTTAGAAAATGAGTCCATTCATAACAAGCTCTAAGTTGCTTCAATTAAAAAAATATATAGAGCTAGACCAATTCGCAATGCACAGGAATGCAAGTTAGAATTAGTCAAGATTATCAAGGCATGTACAGCCATGTCTGGGATGCTTCTAAACCACAGACTGCCAAGAGCCAAGGATGAATGACAAGGAGCTGATTATTCCAATTAGCCTGTTGTGTCTTTTATAGCTGTCCTGTATTGTAGTCTTTATTGGGCACAGAATAAATGTAGATGGTGATAGGTGTGATTCAGAAAGACTGCCGGCATTTTAGCATTGCTCTTCCCTTTTCTGTGCAATCTTTACCTGCCTCCTTTCTTAAATCAATTACAACCTTTTTGTTTCTCAGCTTGACACAGATGTCTTGCAGTATCTTGATCCTAACTTCTGATTAAAGGGCTCTGGCATTTGATTTTTTTTCTAATTTTAATGTTCTAATTTGAAGCCTAGCGTTCTGGCGCATGTCCTCATGGACATATACAAATGCCTCATGGAACTGGGAAGCTCTTCCATTTATTTTCTGCTTTCTTCCTGAAAACCTTTTTTGGGCCATGCAGGCTGAAAGATATTGTGGCTTTGTAATCGGTGTTTGTCCCAATGACACATGGAAGCAAAACATACTATGCTGGAATTACAGCAGTGCAACACAGCATGTTTTGCTCCTCAAAGACATTTGTTCCCTCTATTTACATTTTATATGGAGATGCTGGACAGTCCAAAGGGAATCTGCTTTATTGTTTAGGTTTTATAAATGAAGTGGTAGAACCACATCTGCTAAAAATAATTTAATTAATAAGACCCCCTTGCAGCCTAGCTCAAGAATACACTCCCAAATATGTCTTATTAAAATATCTATATATTCCACTTAGTTTGCAGGCCATTATCACTAAATGAAAATATTTTACGTGCCAAAATGCGTAATTGCATTTAAAGCTTCCAAAGGTTACAGGAGATTTGTTAACTATAAAATATATTTTGGATTAAAGAAGCCAATATCCAACTATTATAATACATATGTGACAACTAAAACAAGTATTAGGGCCAAGTGAAATTAGTACTGGTGCGTCTTTGTCCCCTTCATGAACTTCTAAGCTCAAGGACTTTTTAACTGAAAAAGACATTTTTGATCCACTGTTAAAAATGTCTTGATTAATTCTCCCTGCGGCAAAGTGAAAGGTTATATCAGAAAAAAAAGAGAGAGAAAAACTATCATTTCCAAGTGATTCTGATGTAATTGCCAAGCTTAATTCAGATCCAGAAGAATCAGCAACACTGAAGCATTCTCTATTTTTAAACAGTGTGTGCTGGCTGAGTGTGGGGGAGATATTCTATTAACTTACATTTCATGTTATCCCCTTACAGATAATAAGATAATTTGAGACTAGCTACCCCTTGAGATATATTAACATTGTATATTAAACAAATTAGGCTTCCACTGGATGAAATACAGATGCCCGGATATTTATTTATTACAAAAATGGATAGGCTGCCTACTTCTGTAGATTCAAGATAGTTCACGAAGCGAAGCATAGTTCATAAAATGAGGAATGTTCAGTTTACAGGTAATGCCCATACCATTGACACTTTAATATTTTGTAGAAAAGCCGGATCTTGAAAAGCTTTCTAAAGCCAAGAATATTTGGGACCTTATTTTACTTTTGGAGACAGAGTGTTCAAACAGCAATAGAAGTGGTTGTAAGAATCTCACTCCCTTCATCTCACATGGGGTGGAAATCCTCAGTGGGCCCTCTGTAGAAGAACCCATAAATCACTCCAATTTCGTTGGGTTCTGTACTCCTTCAAGTACCTCGAGTCATGCCATATCAAAAATAATAACCAGCTTTTCAAATTGGATTGGGAATTAAATCAGCAATTCATGTCATGACTTAGGACTATAGCATAGCTGTTACCTGGCTGAATCTGTCATATCTGTTTAGCAGATGTTGCATTTTGAGTCTGCTGAAGTTGCCAAATCATTTGCAGGGCCAAGCCCATTGTCCAGTGCATTGAGCCGAGGTGGCGCAGTGGTTAGAGTGCAGTACTGCAGGCCACTTCAGCTGACTGCTATCTGCAGTTCAGCGGTTCAAATCTCACCGGCTCAAGGTTGACTCAGCCTTCCATCCTTCCGAGATGGGTGAAATGAGGATCCGGATTGTTGATGGGGGCGATATGCTGACTCTGTAAACCGCTTAGAGAGGGCTGAAAGCCCTATGAAGCGGTATATAAGTCTAACTGCTATTGCTATTGCTGCTATGATTGTGTTCTTCGCCTGTGCACATGCGCTCTGCGCGCGCATCATCAGTTTTAGCAAAACTTATCTTCCACGTTACTTCTGTGGAGTAACACAGCTGAGGCATGGCAATCTGCTCTGCCGCGCAAATCAGCTGAGAGGATATAGGTAAGTAAAGCACAGGGGGGTGGGTGGGCGGGCCTACCTGATTATCGTAGTGAACCAGTTCGCTTCCCAGCTGATCGTCGGCGCTACCGGTTCACCCAAACCGTTATGAATCTGCTGAAACCTACCAGTGGTGGGTTCCGGCAGGGATTACTGCCGGTCGCTCTTGTGTGCGCTATGGCATGTGTGTGTGTACTTGATGTGTGCTGTGTGCACATGCGCAGTGCTATTAAAATTGTTCTGTGCATGCGCAGAACTGAAAAAAAAAAGAACTGGTTTGGGGCGTGGCAAGCCTGGGTCACTACTGGTTCCAGCAATCCAGGCCACCAAACCACTACCAGTTCAGTTGAACCGGTCCGAATGGGTAGGAACCCACCACTGAATCCCACCCCTGGGTTGGGGAAATCAACAAAAGGTTTCTTGCCATATCTGTGACCATAAGATTTCTGAAGATTCTGAAGGCAGCTGAGTCAGGTTGTCAAAAAACAGTCGATGGGTCCAGAACCACAGGTTTCTATGAAAGCCATCCTACGGTCATTCAGAAACTTTGATCATAGCGTCTTCCTCTGATCAACAGAAAGACGGAAGGACTTGGTAGTCACAATGATATGTATCAGGAAACATGAGACTTGCTTCTTTCAAGGGGAGTACATCTCAAAGACATTTGTTATATAACCCAGTGTTTCCCAACCTTGGTGACTTTAAGTCCTGTGGACTTCAACTCCCAGAATCCCCCAGCCAGCTATGCTGGCTGGGGGATTCTGGGAGTTGAAGTCCACAGGACTTAAAGTCACCAAGGTTGGGAAACACTGATATAACCTAACCTTGGCTCCTAATTAAAGGAGTTCGTGAAGACCAGCTATCTGTACCACTCAACCTTCTTTAGGTTATAGTGTCCGGCACTCTCCCAGAGTCAAGCTCTGACTTCTTGCTCTCTGTGCTGAGTCCGATTCATCATTTACAAGTGGAGGACAACTTGAAGCCTCCTCAGTTGCAGACAAGAGCCTGCCAGATTCTTCTCAGAATCAGAGGAATTTGTAGCAACAACAGCTCAAATGCTCTTCTGCAACGGACACCAACCTAGAACAATAAAATGGTAGCTTCAATTCCCAGCCTTCAGGGGTACAGAGGAGTGCAGTGGTTGACAATAGCAAGCACCAAAGAAAGATCTAGAAAAACAAACCTTTTCTAGATGTCCATTGTACCTTTCATCCCTTGCTGGGCCCGAAACCTAGAAAATTTGTTGAGTCTAAGACTCCCTAATGTCAAAGCCTCACCAGTTCTTTAATACTTTTTGCAAAGAGGAAAGTTGGTGATTTTTTCCCTTAATATCTAAAAAGGCTGGATCGAGAGCAGGCTTTCGAGCCAAGGTGGCGCAGTGGTTAGGGTGCAGTACTGCAGCCACTTCAGCTGACTGCTAGTTCTGCAGTTCAGCGGTTCAAATCTCACCGGCTCAGGGTTGACTCAGCCTTCCATCCTTCCGAGGTGGGTGAAATGAGGACCCAGACTGTGGGGGTGATATGCCGACTCTGTAAACCGCTTAGAGAGGGCTGAAAGCCCTATGAAGCGGTATATAAGTCTAACTGCTATGCTATGCTTTACTTGTATTTCCTTCAAGAGAGTTCTACACTCTCCCTCACAGAAGCATTAATCACTTCCTAAATTTGGTTATATACACCCTGCCCAGATGCACAACCAAACCGTACAATATACCAATCCAGTTTACAGTAGCTGGGATATTACAAATTTCTTGAATAAGCAAATGTTAATTTAGGCTGTTGTGAAGATGATTTATATGTTAGTGCCACGTGTTTTTTTTAAAATAACAAACCTCTTCTGCAGTGAGCCATAATGAAAATTGGACCATGTAAAAATAACTCAAATAATTGTTTAGCTCAACAGAGCCACAAACCACTGTTTAATATGGGCCACTGATTATCAGAACGAGTTTTAACAAAATACAGGAAACCATCATTAAGTTCTGCGGTTTGCCGCCAAGGTTTAAGGCATGATTTAAAAGACTGAGAACCAAATTGATTTTTCAAACTATTAAAAGATAGTTATTTCTTGCAGATGAGATCCTTGATGGATATTTGATATTGCAATGTTTTTTTCTCAATAAACAGCAAAACAGAAAGACAGCTCGGTTTCCAGCAGGACTCCTTTCTGGAGTTGCTTACTTTGGTAATTAAAGTCATATGTTTTCAGTAACATGAAAAAAAGTTAAGATCTTTATTAAGAACATGGCCAATCCTCTCACTATGTAATTCTGCCTGCCTCTACCAATATTCAGTGACTGACCCTTCCAAAGATTGCTCATTTCTATGTTTTCAGTGCTTACTTTTACATAGCGATATATGATCCAAATAGATAGATAAAAACCAGGGGGAAAAAGAGTTTGGTTTAAGGGATTTAAGGTTCCAGGAAAGCAGGAGACCATGTATTCTAGTCTTGCCACAGCCTGCCAATTACCTCCCTACGACCTAGCAGATCGCACAGATTAGGCCTCCTCCGAGTTCCATCCGCCAGTCAATGTCGACTGGCAACTACGCGGAGGAGAGCCTTTTCAGTAGTAGCTCCGACCCTTTGGAATGAACTCCCCGTGGAGATTCGCACCCTCACCACCGTCCAGACCTTCCGCGCAGCCCTGAAGACCTGGCTATCCCGTCAGGCCTGGGGGTAAAGATTCTAATCCGTCCCCACCCGAATGATGAATGAATGTTGTGTTTTATTTTTACTTATGTATTGTCTCATGTCTCGTCTTGTATTCCCCTCCCCATAAATTGTGAGCCGCCCTGAGTCCCCTCAGGGAAAAGGGCGGCCTATAAGTAATAAACAAATACAAAATACAAATGAGAACCATCTGGGTGACTTTGAGCTAGTCACTCTCTCTCAGCCTACCCCACCTCACAGGGCCATTGTTTGCGAAAAATAGGAGGAGGGGGAAGTATTAAGTATGTTCGTGGCACGACAAAACCGCGCTCGTCAAAATAGCGGTGATTAAACCGCGTCGCTAAAGGCGCGACGTCATCACCGCGTGTCATCACCGCCGCGACAACAGCGCGGCGACAGAAGGCCGCTTTAAAGCCGATTGAAATTAAGGTAAATGTTAGGATTAGGTTTAGGGGTTTGCTATAGATCCAGATCCATGCTTCGTTCTTTGCCTCTGTACCTCCAAAGGTAGCCCTCCTCCTCCAGCTGCTCCTGCTGCTCCAACAGGGGCGCCCTGCGTGGGGCTCAGCAATCCGGGGGGCGCAATGCCCATCTTGGGGGTGCTCACCAAGACCCCCGCCAGGGCGGCCGGGCTGACAGCGGCAGCGGGCACGGGGCAAAGCGGATAAGGGCTTCGTGGTTTTGTGGTGGAACCAAGTATGTTTGCTGCAGAGATAGTATTCAGCAGGTTCTCACCACTTCTGGAGACCCGGTAAATTAGAAATCATGCTGATATGCCACTAAATGAAACAAACTGAATACTACAACTATGTGACAGCTCTGCGACAGGCAAATCTCTAGATACACGAGTTTGCAAACTGCAGCAAAGTATTAAAATTCCACAATTATAGAATAAGCACATTGTTAAGATGCAGCAGTAAAGTGATTGTACGCAGCTTTTTCTATGTGAGAATCACGAACATTTCTATATGAGAATCATGAACAAATAGTAAGCATGCTGGTATTTACCTTTAAATTTATTCCAGACAACGTAGGTATTTTTCAAGTAGCCAATTTCACGACTTTTACCTGGACTCACCTCTCTATTGAAGCAAAGCCTAAAACGTTCTCATATGGTTTCTTTTACGCCTTGTCAATTCATGTTCTCAAATAACCCTACTCCATGATCCAATAAGCATGTTTGGCAGGATTGTTAGTAGTACAAATTCATGTTTCTCCAATTTCAGACACTGAAAGTATTAGAAGTGAACCAACTGCAATTAATATAATACTGGGTTGCAAAGTGAATCCATTATGTTGTGAAAAGTTATTTATTAGAGTATATTTTTTGGAAAAAATTTAAAATATTAAACAATAAATACAGTCTACAATATTTAAGATTCCATCCCCTTGACCCCCAGGTTTTTTTCTCCATCTGGTATTCTATATTTTCACCCAATATAAATCTTCATTAAATAGTAAGCAAATCTGTTCAGTTCTTCATTAAGGGACTTTCCTAGAAAAGAAACGTTTCCTTCCGAGAACCTCCCAAGCCTGATGATCCTACCACTCAGAGGTGGGTTCCTACCAGAGGTGGGTTCCTACCAGTTTGCACCTATTCGGTAGAACCGGTCTGTCAAATCTACCGAACCGGTTAGAAGAGGTTCCACCAGTGGACCCGGAAAGCAGGCCACACCTACAGAAGAGCTTCCAAACTTTTTTGAAACCCACCACTGGTCCTTGGATATGATTATTCTACACTATCATGCTCCTATTTATAAAACTCAGTGCCTCTGTGAAAGGTAAGGATGACTACTGCGTTTGTGGTGCAATCAGAACATTGCGTGTGTTGAAGTTGTTTTAACGCAAACCAAAGATGCCTTTTAAAAAACAAGTTTACATCATAGTCTTATGCAGGCCAGTGCTGTGTGTCAGGTAATTTAAGGTGGTTCTGACAAGTGTCGTCGGCATCTTCATATCCGGTCACATGGGCGGCAAGCCACTCCCATCTGGTCACATGGGCAGCAAGCCACTCCCACAAAGGAGGCCACACCCACAGAGTAGGTTCGAACAATTTTTGAAACCCACCACTGGTTCCTACCGTTTCGGCTGAGTAGGTAGTAACTCGGCCTGCCACGCCCCCAAACCAGTTCTCTAGCTCTTTTTTCTAATACTGCGTATGCGTGTGTAGCATGCATCAAGCACACACGAAGTGCACACGCAAGCACCATGCATCTCTGAATGAACTGGCAGGAGCAGCAACCTGATCCCACTTATAGTGTTCATGGTTATTTTGGCTACATTGCCACTCACTTCTAAATGCTGGACGTAGAACAAACGGTATTTCAAAATGTGTTTTTACAAAGCTCTTATAAACTATGGGGACTTTTCTAGATTTAACATGCAGGGCTTAAGCAACCCTTAAACTTCTTATCTGTATTAACACATCATAAAGATTTATTTCCATTTTAATATATCTCTATGTATGGAAAATCATTGCAGGGTAAATCAATGTGACCTATATGCTAATTTTATGAACGCAAAAGTTCTCCTGGGAATGTCACAAATCTACATTATTTAACAAAAAGTGGTAGACTCTACACTTGGCTTCCTGATTTAGCTAAAAGATGTGTAAAAATATATGCAGGCAGACAGTTTTCTGGCTGCACACCTCAAGAAGCTTAAGCATGTAAATTATTATCTATAAATCTAATTGTAATTCACATTCACTAAAGAGGCTCTGGAGTTTCCTCATTTGGAGTAGAGCAGAAATAATTTATTATTTTTGGATGTGTGTGTGCCGAAAGTACCCTTTCACAGCTCAACAAACCTTGAGGGAATAGATAGTGATGAAATAAGATTCATAATCCAAATTTTGGGCTGATAGAAGAGGCATGCCAAAAAGAAACCATGAGGTTTTTCAAAACGTTATTCAAATACGCCAGATCTGAGAAATGAATTATGAGCCGAGCTGTCATGTTATAAATTTACTAACATTTCTATTTACACTAGGGAGGGTACCAGGTTCTTTGTAAGCAATATATATATTTATTTTTAGGTGTTTTTTCTGCGGTATGCGGTTTATGCTATGTATATTTTACGATTTGATGAGCCTTTCTGGGGCCAACAGGAACAAAATTCTTGGAATTCTGATAAGATCACAATACAGACTATCCTTCTCCTGATTTCTTGTTGATAACTTGTGCAGATATGATTTTAAATAACTCTGCATGTAAAAATATGAACACAGTGAATACTTCCTGAACGAAATTCAAGTTTGTTGGTGTTATCATGCTTGTGTAATTATAATAAATACAGAGTAAGAGATGACCAAGATTATCTGCAAAAAGGTGTTTTTTCCCCATCTTTAAAAGTAGATAAGAAAAGCTTTGCATTCTTTCTTCTCTCTCTGCCAAGTGTGCTACTTCGAAGCCAACCACATTGAAAGAACCTTATGCCCTCTAGCTAGCATGCTGAAATTTTCATCAGCCATCTAGTGGTGGCATACATGGCAACAAAATGAATATTGATGTTTACATGCTTTGACTAGCAAAAATCACTTTGTTCCTATTTTATTCAAGATAAAGCTAAGCATCAAAAGATTGTGTGTGTGTGTTTGTGAGCAAGCCACTCATCATCCTAAAGTCATAATTTTATAATGGAGCTCACAGTTGTCTGATAAGGTTCTCATCTGCTGAGTTTTAATAGTCCCAATGCAACAGGTGCCCAGGCCATTCACAAGTTCCAGAAAAATACAGCATTAAATAACTTTCTAACCATTTCGGACCAATAGGGAGGAATTCTGTAAAGCCCACTGATGAAATTCAGGCTGGAAGTACAACAGGAGGCCTTAGTGGATTATGTTGAAGTGACCCACAGTGAAATGTTGATATCAGAGAAGCTTTATGATAAAGAATCTGTTCCTCCTATGACTATTTCATTTCTACACCAAAAAATGGAAAACCTTGTCTTCTTTTGCTCTCATCCTACTGATTCTGTACCCCTCTAAAGTTTTGATGAAAGCATAAAACTAATACAAAATAATGCAGAATTAAAAAAGAAGAAACAACCCCCCCTCCCAAAATACAAATATAGACGCTTCTGATTTCTTTTGCACCAAATACTAATATGACTACAAAATTATCTCTTACAGAATTCTATGATTACAAAAAAGGCCCCTCCCCCCCATTAGCCACTTTTTAAAAATAATAATCAAAACCACAAATCTCCCCCCCCCCCTCTTTCGTGCAAAAAGCCCCCACTAAACATAATCCTGAAGAAATGAAGCTCTCAAAAAAGTTTGAGCTGGCTTAAAAACAACCTGTCTGGTTTTTCCGCCCCAAACCTCAGTGTTTTAAGAAGCAAATTATGCAATTCTAGTTACCACCTCCACTTTTTGTTTTATTGTATTTTGCTTTGTTTTAGGGATTACATTGAAATCCAAACCCTTTTCAAACAAAGCACTTCTCTCTTTTGGTATACACCTTTATGGCTCATTGCCAAACTCCCAATAGAATTTTGCAAGCAAATCACATTTAATAGAAACCTTTTATAAATACAGCTCCCAGAATGTTTATATTTCAGCTTCAATCAGATTATTTTTTTTTCTTTCAATGTATTTCTGGATAAAAGATAGAAACTGGTTATACAAAATGAACAGTTAATGGTTCCCCCCCACTTTACTCCTGACATATCCCTACAATTTCGGTTCCACCACAAAACCGTGTTCGACTAAAGGGCGCTCGATGAAACCGCGTAGATGACGTCATCACAGCGCGACAACAGCGCGGAGGAAAAAGCACGCTGTAAACACTAAACCTAAAATTAACACCTAAACCTAACCCCCCTAAACCTAACCCTAACCCTTAACCTAACGCTAAACCTAATCCTAACCCTTAACCTAACCCTAAACCTAACCCTAACCCTTAACCTAACCCTAACCCTTAACCTAACCCTAAACCTAATCCTAACCCTTAACCTAACCCTAAACCTAACCCTAAACCTAACCCTTACCTTACCTGGAATCGGCTTGCTTTCAAAGCGCTATTTAAAGCGCCCTTCTTTCTCCACGCTGGCTGTTGTCGCCCTGTTGATGACATCAGCGACGCGGTTTAATTGGGCACGCTTTAGTTGAGCGCGGTTTTGTCGTGCCACGACAATTTCTACAGCTCCAGGTCTGTCTATTTCACTATTATTCCTTCCCATGTCCTAAATTGGGTTGGTTCCTGGGGCTGACATGCTAGTAGGAGTAGAAACTCAGCCAAACAGCCTCTGTCACCCATTAGTGATGCCCGGGGTTGATAGGTCTTGTGAACTATTGAGTGATTGAAGTAAATGGATAAGGTCTGCAAAATTTTGGTGCACGTCATTAGGAAGATTAAGTCTGTCTCTGCACCAAAACCAAATGGAAGAAAGATGATAATCAAATAAACACCTCAAGATAATCAGCTATATTACTTACCGGTTCCCATGGGTATCTTCTTGAGATGTAGCCCATACCTGTCTATTTTGACAGAGTCTGGTCAATTACTTCCCTTAAAAATCCACTAATCAATCATGGAACTAAATTGAAATCACCACGATGCTACATTATTAGTTATCATTTGCATAAATCTAGAAATTTACATATAATCTGCATACTTCCATCCGTCATCTCCATGTCTTTTTGTAATAATTGAATGTTATCGCAGAAATACTGGAGTTGTGAATACAGTATTAATTGAATGGTAGAATTAATGGCATTCGAATCAAGATGTAAGTATTTCTCTTAAGCAACTTTGAAAACAATTTCTAATACTCTTCCGGTTTCACATATATGTGCATACACACAAACAAACATAGGTTTTGTAAAAGCAAATCCTGAACCATTCACAGCTGTTCCTCTGAAAATTTCTCTCAGGTCACAATTACTTTGGCCCAGCAATGAACTTTTACTTGAGTTTGGTCATAATTAAATTGTCCTTTATGCGGTTGATCTAGAATAATTGCTCATAAACATTCAGGAAATATTTATGACTTATCCTCTTATCACCCAACAAGACTTCTGCAATGCACCCTCCATAGAATCACCTCTGAAGAATCTTTGGAAGATACATTTGGTTCAAAATGACATGGCTCAAATGATGACAAATGAAAATTGTTATTTTATCCTATAATTTGTTAATTAAATCAAACATCATACATGATTTGACATAGCATAAGCTATCTGTAGGAACACGTTTTTCATTTAAAATGGGCTTGTCTGGTATATCTTTTGTCTGGCAAAATCTATTACAGATTCCCCCCACTGTATGGAGATAAAGAGAGGTGTGGTTCTCATTGCTTTTCTGTTCTGGTCTCCACCAGAATAGCATCTTTTAAAATTATAATTCCTCCGTCCCTTTTTGGCATTTGAATTTAACTGTCCACGCTAACTGTTAAAAAAATATTGTTTTAATTCAAGATATAAATGTGAAGCTGATACGTTGCAGAATGCATCTTCCGCATCTTCTATTATTTATATTTACAAGCTAGCGAATTAAGTGTCCCAAAAGCATTACTAAAAAATATAACAGTTAAGTAGCTGGAGCCCACTAGTTTGCTTGGAAATGTAGCTATATGCTTAAGATAAAATTGCAAGAACAAAATTCAAAGATAATAGACCCTCCTGTAAGGATAGTGTTAGTAAGTAGGATCTATGCGTTTTAATCAATGCAAATTTTGTGTAAATATGTTTTATTTCCATTTCATTTCGTACAGTCACATATATACTGTGCATAAACGGGGCATATAACATTGAACAATAAACACAGCCCTCCCTCTTGTCAACAATACCCCCCAAAATACAAACCCAATATACCACTTCGACCCACCATACACCTTTTCTTTCGCCCCCCCTCCAACTTTCGTTCTTCCTTCCAACATTCCCCTCTACCCTACTTCCCCTCCTCCTCTATCACTCCTCTCTCCCAATAACCCATTTAGGACACGGCCTTAAAAATTAAGTTTCTAACCTCACTATGTATATCTGATCATGTTTCCCTGAAAATAAGACAGGGTCTTATTTTATTTTGACCCCTGAAATAAGCACTTGGCCATATTTTCAGGGAAGTCTTATTGTTTTTGAGGTGCAGGAAGCGGTGAGCGTGGTCACCTCATGGCTGCAATATTTTCAGAGAGGGCTTATTCTCAGGGGAGGGCTTATTTTAGTGCATGTGCTCAAAAGCCCGATTGGTCTTATAATCCAGGGAGGTCTTATTTGGGGGTTGGGTGGGAAACAGGGTGATTTAAAATCAATTTTTGATATAGGAATATATTTTGCAATTGCTATATATACAGACCTACCGTACACACAGAATATTTGAACTTTGCATCAAAGAAGCCTTCACTGGCTTCCAAGAGAAAGAATTTCCCAGAAAAGACAATGAATACACTATGTACATCTTAAGCAAGTTAGTCATTGACAATCGGTGCATTATTGAGATATTTGCACGACGGAGTACAGTTGGCCCAGAGGTGACCTTTCCAAAGAATGATCACACCCAAGGTTCCCCAAGCATTATTGCATCATAGCAACCAGCTTGAAAATAAAAAAGGTAAGAAACAAAGGACTTCAATGAGAAGAGAAGTTGGCTAGATATTCACTGGAGCTGCAACCCAAAGGATTAGCTTCCCTCCGCCAGTGCTGCCATGTAGAGGATTTCGTGCAAGTTAGGACAGAGAATTATTTCATTTAATTCGCCTGACTGCCATCTTTCCTGTAGATATAAGCAAAGGACGGGCCTTTGAGTTCTCCACCGAATGGCCCAGACAGGAATAATTGAGAAAGAAGTTACTTGTTATGTATCAATGCAACGCTCTTTCTTATAGATTATGATCAATTGGCAGTTCTTGGTAGAACACAGCAAATCGCTATTCCAATAATAAGAACAATAGCTTGCCTTTTTTTGTACCTACAAACATTTCTTATGGACGTGGACAAATGTATCCAAAGTAAATTATGTAAATGCATTGGAAAAAAAAATCAAAATCAAAAAGATAGAACCCGCGTCAGGAATGATGCAGACAAGTTTTACCATGCTTAACATTTTACCCAAACGAAGAGAGGGAAACTTTCCGTTTCAATTTAACAACTTTAAGGAAAAAAAAATATTTGTGAAGTTACAGCTACAATAATTATGCAGTAATAATTCTTGCATTTGTAAATAGTTTAGTTTGGTTTATTTGTCTTGTATGCAGCCCACTCCCGAAGGACTCCGGGCGGCTCACAATAGACAAGGGAAGGGGGATAAATAGACAAAGACAACACTTTAAAAAACACAACATTCACAATTTCCGTGGGGCTGGATGTTTCACAAGCCCCCCGGCCTGCTGGAGCAGCCAGGACTTGGTGGCTTTGCGGAAGGCCGGGAGGGTAGTAAGGGTCCGGATCTCCATGGGGAGATCATTCCAGAGGGCTGGAGCTGCAACAGAGAAGGCTCTCCCCCGGGGAGTCGCCAGCCAACATTGGCTGGCGGATGGAATCCGGAGGAGACCTAACCTGTGAGATCTAATCGGTCTATGGGAGGTAATCGGCAGGAGGCGGTCTCTCAGGTACCCAAGTCTGATGCCATGTAGGGCTTTATAGGTAACGACCAGCACCTTGAAGCGGGTCCGGAGACTAATGGGTAGCCAGTGCAGCTCGCGGAAGATAGGTGTGACGTGGGTGTATCTGGGTGCACCCACAATCGCTCGTGCGGCTGCATTCTGGACTAACTGAAGTCTTCGAACACTCTTCAAGGGCAGCCCCACGTAGAGCGCGTTACAGTAATATAAATATATTGCCACTATTGATCTTTGCATGATCTCTGCATTTTCCTACCCTTTTCAATTACAAAATGGTGCACATAATGGTGCTCTTGGTGAAGAATCACTGCTTCATAAATAAAGTGTTAATTGTTGAAGATAAATATTAAATGTACAGATGTAACCAAACTGTAAGGTTTATCTGTAAAGCTAAACCCGTTACCTGTTACTTGTAAACCTGTTAGTAACTTGCTAAAGCTGTTGCTTGGTATCTTAAAAATGTTACTCCCTTAATTGTTCTCTGGAATTCGCTGTTCCAGAGCTTCATTTTAAATGTATTTAGTCTATTATGCAATTGATAGAAAAGAAAAAAATAACAGCAGATTTTTTTAAAAAAAGATATATTTACAGTATCTACTATTTAAGGCACTCTTTTTATCCTGACTAAGTAACAAGTTTAGATGGTTGAAAAAGCAGCGTCAGAAAATATGTCCAAGCCCTCCAAGACTTTCTGAGCCTCCAGATATTTATGGAGTACAACAATTCTCATGTCTGCTACCCATGTTGAGATGTGCTCATGGGAAATGAACTCCAACATTATCTGAAGGGCTGATCTAAAATGTTGGTCTCACCATAGATATGGTTTCCTAAAAGCATTCCAAAAACACTGATTTATATAGGAGAGGGGCTAGAATTACTGCTGCGGCAATGTTAATATTTTGTATGTTTGTGGCAGAATTGATTCTTACCCAGAAAGGGTATCTTTACTACAAAGATCTGTTGCCTCTTGTCACTCACACTTGCAACCTTTCCTGATCTTTCTTGAAGATGTGGAGTTACCAAAAGACGGAGTTTTGCATATGCCTTGACTTCGTATAAAAGTGAGACATGACTTCACATGCTTGGGGCTAATTTAGAGAACAGAAATGAAATGCCCTCTTGCAAGAGCCGAGGTGGCGCAGTGGTTAGGGTGCAGCACTGCAGGCCACTTCAGCTGACTGTTATCTGCAGTTCAGCGGTTCAAATCTCACTGGCTCAAGGTTGACTCAGCCTTCCATCCTTCCGAGGTGGGTAAAATGAGGACCCGGATTGTTGTTGGGGGTGATATGCTGACTCTGTAAACCGCTTAGAGAGGGCTGAAAGCCCTATGAAGCGGTATATAAGTCTAACTGCTATTGCTATTGCTATTATGGAACTGGGTTACTGCTGAACACGTGATCCAAGGAAATCACAATTGGAAGAAAAAATCCCTCTTGCCACAGAACTTGACAATGTGTTGCATTCAGTAACCTAGCAGTGCTTCTAACACTGTAGGAAAGTTTTAGAAATTCCTGAAGTTCTTGTTTTTCACAGTGCGTCTTTCGCTTCCTGACACTTAACGGGTGACTTAACTGGTTCTTTGTAGGCGTTAATCCTCTATGATTTTGCACTGCTGTTAACACCGAGCACTGCTACAATATATACCAACCAGAAGGAATTCCTCTTCTTCTAAGGTGTAGGGAGTATCAGGTATAAGAATCATAGATACTATTAATTGGCAGCCAAAACCATGAAGCTTGCTTGTAAGTTGATTCCTCTCGAAGGTACATAACGTAATATGGGTAGCTAAGCCTCCTTCCTCTGAGGAGAGAGGCATGGATATTAATATGTTTTACATGAGGAACTATATAAATTATACTCTTGCTCAACTTATTTGGGGCCCAAAGCAAATAGTATAGAGAGTTATTTTCCTTTCTTCTGTCTAATTTAAATTTAAGTATTTCAGCTATTTATTCAGCTAATATAAACCCACATTTTTCAGGATCAATTATATGGTTTTCGTATCTCTCTGGTTATGCTATGTGAATCGAATCTTAATCATTTTTTCAGGATTATTTAGTGAATATTAATATTAAGTGAACACTTAAAAGATAAAGGTTTCCCCACACCTGCGTTCTGGTTGTTTCCAGCTCTAGGGGGCACTGCTCATTTCCGTTTCAAAGCCGAAGAGCCAGCGCTGTCCGAAGACGTCTCCGTGGTCATGTGGCCGGCGTGACTAAACACCGAAGGCGCACGGAATGCTGTTACTTTCCCACCAAAGGTGGTTCCTATTTTTTCTACTTGCATTTTTACATATTTTCGAACTGCTAGGTTGGCAGAAGCTGGGACAAGTAACAGGACCTCACTCCGTTATGCAGCGCTAGGGATTCGAACCGCTGAATCGCCGACCTTTCTGATCGACAAGCTCAGTGTCTTGGCCACTGAGCCACCGCTCCCCAAGTGAACCCTTGTAACAGAATTATTCTAATTGAATCTTTAATAACTTTATAAAGACATTAATGTACAATAGCATGAACAGCTAAACAGCCAAGTTAATAGGAAACTGAATTTAACCTGATTATAATCTGAATTGTTAGTAGGATCTCTCTTTTATCCTTGAAGAAGCGTATTCTATTAACTTGCTTCAGGGTTTGCCCAAAATGGAACAAAAAAATAATTAGTACCAGACTTAAAAGTAATAAGAGAGACATTTGCTATGTGCATTTTGTAAAATTTAAATTAATAATAAATCCATCCTCTAAGTTGAAAAAAGGAAACACAGCAGAAGTTAGCAGACTCCTAATTAAGACCCACATAGTAGCAATATTAAAATAAATATTGTGCAAATTATCAGTGTTACATAATTTTATTGAAATTTTCTGCAGCAATTTGTCCAAGAATGAATGGATAAATCTGCTAAATTTTTAAAAAACCCACCCTGAAGTTTATGTAGTTGGAGTTTATTCAATTTGTAGGCCGCCCTATTCCCCGAAGGGACTCGGGGCGGCTGAACAAAAGCCAAGGGAGGGGAAATTACAAAAAGTAAGACAAAACAATCAGACAATACGAACAATTTAAAAGCACAACAGACACAGCAAATTCGAGTAGGGGGGGGGGGAACTCAACGCCAGGCTTGCTGGGTCTTCACAGCCGTCCGGAAGGCCCGAAGGGTGGAGAGGGTCGGAATCTCCACGGGGAGCTCGTTCCAAAGGGCCGGGGCAGCCACAGAGAAGGCCCTCCTCCGAGTAGTCGCCAGCCAACATTGGCTGGCAGATGGAATACGGAGGAGGCCTAATCTGTGGGATCGAATGGGTCTGTGGGAGGTAATCGGCAGAAGGCGGTCTCTCAAGTACCCAGGTCCAATACCATGTAGGGCTTTATAAGTAATAACTAGCACCCTGAAGCGTATCCGGAGACCAATAGGTAGCCAGTGCAGCTCGCGGAGGATAGGTGTAACGTGGGTGTACCGGGGTGCACCCACAATCGCTCGCGCGGCTGCATTCTGGACCAGCTGGAGTCTCCGAACACTCTTCAAGGGCTGCCCCATGTAGAGCGCATTGCAGTAGTTTGCAAAATAGAAGACTTCCTTCTTCCTGAATCTTTCTTTTTGGATTCTTCTGCTTCTTTGCTGAATTGTTTACATTTAAAAAATGTAACAGATACATTTGATTATTTCTACAAACTTTTAATGGGAAGCAATGGTATCATAAACAAATACCATGGATAAATATTCCAAATAAAAATGTTCTATTTTTTTTTTTAAAATGATTTGCAGAAAATGCCCAAGATGAAAGATTCATCAGAAAACAACAGCCAAACTTAAAATATCTGCCCATTTGTTTTGGCAAGATAATGTCCTGATACGGTTATGCAGATGATATTGAAATGGTAGATGTAAAGACAATGTAGATTAAAATAAAGCAAAGTAAGTAACCCACGGGGGCCAGGGCCCCATGCCAATCCCAAATTGGTTCCTTATATACCATCAACTGTAATTACTGAAAACTGGCAGCGTGGTTTCCTATCTTTAAAGGGCCGTAAAAATAACACATATTTCCTAAAATAGGCTTAATACATTTAAAAAAAAAACTTTCTCTTGGATATGATTATTCTACACTATCATGCTCATATTTATAAAACTCAGTGCCTCTGTGAAAGGTAAGGATGACTACTGCGTTTGTGGTGCAATCAGAACATTGCGTGTGTTGAAGTTGTTTTAACGCAAACCAAAGATGCCTTTTAAGAAACAAGTTTACATCACATTCTTCTGCATGCCAGTGCTGTGTGGGAGGGAATTTAAGGTGGTTCTGACAAGTGTCGTCGGCATCTTCATATCCGGTCACATGGGTGGCAAGCCACTCCCATCCGGTCACATGGGCGGCAAGCCACTCCCACAAAGGAGGCCACACCCACAGAGTAGCTTCGAACGATTTTTGAAACCCACCACCGTTTCTCCCCTAACTTGGGGAACAAACCAGAAACTCTTGGTACTGCTTATGTATATTGCGGATTTACGACCAAAATTTATATTGCTAAATGAGATAGTTCTTAAGTGAATTTTGCCTCATTTTACAACCTTTCTTGGCACAGTTGTTAAGTGAATCACTGCAGTTGTTAAGTCGGTAACATCGTTGTTAAGTATATCTGGCTTCCCCATTGACTTTGCTTGTTAGAACATCGCAAAAGCTGATCACATAACCCTGGGACACTGTGGCTGTCATTAAACATGAATCAGCTGCCAAGTGTCTGAATTTTGATCACATGATCATGGGGATGCTACAATGCTTGTTAAGTGTGAAAAACAATCATAATTCACCTTTTTTCAGTACCATTGTAACTTCTGTCACTAAATGAACTGTTGTAAGTCGAGGTCTATCTGTATTACGCTCTTGTCCATGTTGCCGCTTCACCCACACCCTGTTTTCAGTACAGCTCTTGGATATTAAAAAGTTCCCCAGCTTCAAGTGAGATTTAAGTACACAAGACAAGGGACTTGTCCCAGCTTCTGCCAACCTAGCAGTTTGAAAATATGTAAAAATGCAAGTAGAAAAATAGGAATCACCTTTGTTTGGTAACATTTGTTTATGATACCATTGCTTCCCATTAAAAGTTTGTAGAAATAATCAAATGTATCTGTTACATTCCGTGTGCCTTCGGTGTTTAGTCATAGCAATAGCAATAGCAGTTAGACTTATATACCGCTTCATAGGGCTTTCAGCCCTCTCTAAGCGGTTTACAGAGTCAGCATATCGCCCCCAACAACAATCCGGCTCCTCATTTCACCCACCTCGGAAGGATGGAAGGCTGAGTCAACCCTGAGCCGGTGAGATTTGAACCACTGAACTGCAGATAGCAGTCAGCTGAAGTGGCCTGCAGTACTGCACTCTACCCACTGCGCCACCTCGGCTCTGAGCAATAGCAATAGCAGTTCGACTTATATACCGCTTCATAGGGCTTTCAGCCTCTCTAAGCGGTTTACAGAGTCAGCATATCGCCCACAACAACAATCCGGGTCCTCATTTTACCCACCTCGGAAGGATGGAAGGCTGAGTCAACCCTGAGCCGGTGAGATTTGAACAGTCAGCTGAAGTAGCCTGCAGTGCTGCATTTAACCACTGCGCCACCTCGGCTCTCGGTCATGCCGGCCACATGACCACGGATATCTCTTCGGACAACGCTGGCTCTTCGGCTTTGAAATGGAAATGAGCACCACCCGCTAGAGCCAGAAACAATCAGAATGCAAGTGTGGAGAAACATTTATCTTTAAGTGTTCACTTAATATTAATATTCACTAAATAATCCTGAAAAAATTATTAAGATTCGATTCACACAGCATAATCAGAGAGATATGAAAACTATATAATTGATCCCGAAAAATGTGGGTTTATATTCGCTGAATAAATAGCTGAAATACTTAAATTTAAATTAGACAGAAGAATATATTTATTCAGCCAAGTTTTAGTTTATGCCAAAACAGGATTTCATTTCTGATGCTATATTGGAAAGAAACCGGGGGGCTGGTATAATAATTTTATCAAGATTTTAGAAGTCCAACTAAAAAAAATGCTCCCATTTTTATCACAAACTTCACCCATCATTATTCAGCCTGCAACCTGGTCTTATTTCATTGGGGCTTCACAATGGCTTGAGTAAGTGCTTTGAGGCACTGCATAGAAATCAGCACTTCATAATTTATTCCAATTACATTCCTTCCTATCCATTTATGTGCCTATTTGAATAAGTCTAGAATGCTCGGAAATTTGTTATATGATATGAATTCCATAGCTGATAAGTGATAGTGCAATTTATGATTTGCTCCACTGGATGGTTGATTGAAAGTGGGCCATTAGAACAGTCTGTTATCTTGTTAATGTAACTTCATACTTCCACAACTTTCATGTGTGTGGAGAGAAAAATGAGAGGATCTTACAACAAGAACCTCCTGAGCATTTGCTCCATCCATATTTAGTAGCAGTAATCTGGATATTTTCTTACAGAGGGAGGTTCCTATGTTGTGGCTATAGTTAGTCACTGATTTAATTTTTGTTCCAAAAATGATGGTAGAAATATTTGAAAAGAGGCTGGCTTCAAATTGTGATTCCCATAGCAACCGACTTGGAAAACTTTACATCCTTGTAAGGGTTCTCCTTCTGAATTCATCTGGGATTAAAATTGTTCATATATAATTGAACCACGATAATTAACTTCAGTCTACACATGACTGCATTCAGGCCTAAGGAAAAGGGATGCTCACAATATGAAACTCAGGCTGCAGTGATTATGCAGTTCTATTCTAGGTATTTAACCTAAATGGCTTGGAGCATGTCTGAACTTGAAATGGGACACATCAAGACTTCTGTCAGGCCTGCAATTATATTCCTTTTAGAATTTTGGCCTGCCACACTTTCTCTTATTTCATTATGCTGTTTCTTGAGTATAGTTGATGGAAGGGGGTAATAGACAGGAGTAGGATTGTGGAATGTGCTGTTTTCATTCTTTACTAGAAGACCAAGGTCATCTTTTGTCTCCGCACTTTTACACCTGACCGGAAGCAGCTGGGTGGAGACGCCAGCGTGGAAGAAGAAGATTGGACCATGTGATGGATTTGTGGGTGTGGGGACAAGATCACAAACTTTTAACTGGGTGGGATTCTGATGTAATTTCCAGAATTGGGATTTACACAGATGTGCTTAGATATCTGCTTTATTAAATTGGAACTTTAAGGATCATTTTGCCTTGGACTCTGATTTAATTCTACATGATACTTGGAACGCTGACAACTTCTGTATTGGGGATGGTGGCTGCAATGTGCTCCATTAGCTGGTGACTGTGTACAGCCTTCAGGCTTCTTGCAAATGCCCAAAGAGGTTTAACTTTTAGTGTTTTTGCATTATATGCACTATACTATATGCATTCATGTTCATGAAACATTACATTTTTTCAAAAGAGCCATTTTATAACATCACCACAGAACATTTATATTTTAAACAGAAATTAGCTGCGTTTAATGTAAGAGCTCATGGAGAACACTTCGCAGATGGTTTCAACGTGTTTGTGTCTGTGGCAGAGGTGGGGGTTCCTACCAGTTCGCACCTATTCGGTAGAACCGGTTCGTCAAATCTATCGAACCGGTTACAAGAGGTTCCACCAGTGGACCCGGAAAGCAGGCCACACCTACAGAAGAGGCTCCAAAATTTTTTTGAAACCCACCACTGGTCCTTGGATATGATTATTCTACACTATCATGCTCATATTTATAAAACTCAGTGCCTCTGTGAAAGGTAAGGGTGACTACTGCGTTTGTGGCGCAATCAGAACATTGCGTGTGTTGAAGTTGTTTTCACGCAAACCAAAGATGCCTTTTAAAAAACAAGTTTACATCCTATTCTTATGCATGCCAGTGCTGGGTGTGAGGTAATTTAAGGTGGTTCTGACGAGTGTCGTCGGCATCTTCATATCCGGTCACATGGGCGGCAAGCCACTCCCATCCGGTCACATGGGCGGCAAGCCACGCCCACGAAGGAGGCCACACCCACAGAGTAGGTTCAAACAATTTTTGAAACCCACCACTGGTCTGAGGATAAATGAATCTCTTGCACCACAACCTTGTGGCACCATGAATGCCAATTTTTATTATAAATGTTTATGGGTCACCAAGTATTTTATCAGATGCTGCACATTAATTCTTAAGGAGCAAGTAAAGGAGGAAACTGATGTTTTTTTTCCTTGCATGAATGGCTCCACATAACTCAAGGAAAGATGATGCCCATCTAGTGATTAAAAGAGAAGTATCTGCAGGGTATAAGTGTTAAAACATTCAGCATGAGGGCCGTGACTATGTGACTGAAGATCATCGTTCTTTTTTAACGCGTGTTGGATATAAAAATGGGTAGCGGTTTGGTTGTGTAGTTGCAACTGCAATCTTGATGATTTGTTTTTTGCCCCTGCAGATGCCCCTGGAAGAATAGAATAGAAAAAAATAAAATAATAAAATACAGATAGTCCTTGACTTATCATGGCAATTGACACTGGAATTTCCATTGCTAAGAGATACACTCATAAAAAGCAACTGAATTGCTTAGTGAGAGCATATTCCTGTTAAGTGAATCCTATGGTGAGCAATCTCCTGTAAATTCCTCGCAACCAAGGTTAGTAAAAATTCACAGCCCACAAGCTGGTAAGTGGTTGTTGTCAAATAGGGGAGGGAATGAAGAGGTTTGCGGAGGTGTGGAAGAGAGGAAAAAGTAAGCTTTAATTTAGAAACCAAATGCTTAATTTTAAATATTCATAATTATATCGAAATAGGAGCTTTCTTTTTCTACTTGCTTTTACTTAGCGAAATTATGGCCTGGAGTGCAGGAAACGTACGTTACAATAGCGCTGACACAATTTAATTCCATAATATTCAGTTCATCTGTTACTTTTATCCTACATATGTAGCGTATAAATATATCATCACGAGACATGCAGAGATATATTTGGATTTTACTATGAGCATTAAAAAAGGAAACATTCTTGGACAGAATATGATTCACCGACATAACGGTTGGTAGTTTAGGTTTTGTTAATATCCTCAAAGAAAGTTTATACTGTGAACAGTTCACTGTATATAATTCTTACTGCTTTAAAAAGATTTCAGCCTTTCTTTGAAGGAACAAATGTAAATGAGTAATGTAAGCATTAAACCATGAGCATATATTACAAGAAAGGAATACCTCAAGCTAACCTTTGACTGAAGTATAAATAGAAATCCCTATATATTTGGAACAAATGCGGTTTAGAGATGAAAAAAATATGCAAAAGTAAGGTGGCTTCAGATAACCATTTGGAATTCTGAAGCTATTGATTTTGCTATGCAATATGTTGATCATTAAAGTGAAGGGCAACACACAACTCTTTACTTCCTGCCGAAATAAGCTTTTTGACATCAATTTATGTGGCATTAACTACATAGATGTGTTTATGAAGTCACTAGGAGCTAAACTCAGTTTGAAGGAGATGAATTCTTACATTGCACTAGTCAATGGTTTGGTTTGGTTTATTGGATTTATAAGCCTCCCTTCTCCCAAGGACTCTGGGCGGCGTACAACATTAAAAAAAAACCACATATTACAAAAGTTAAAAAAATTAGATAGAATATCCCAAAAACAAACCCAATTAAGATTCACAATAACATTTTTTTAAAAAATGCAATTAAAATTAACAATAATCAATAATTTATTTTGTTGGTTTGCTGGAAAAGCCAATTTTTTAAGGCGCGTTGGAAGGACCAGAAGTCGGGGATTATACGAAGCTCCGGGGGGCAGCTCATTCCAGAGGGAAGGTACTCCCACAGAGAAGGCTCTCCCCCTGGGGGTCGCTAGCCGACACTGTCTGGCCGACGGCACCCTGAGGAGGCCAACTCTGTGGGATCGCACTGGACGGTGGGAGGCTACCGGTGGCAGTAGGTGGTCTCGCAGGTATCCTGGGCCTAAGCCATGGAGTGCTTTAGAAGTCATAATTAGTAACTTGAATCGCACCCGGAAGACAACTGGCAACCAATGATTTTTGAGATGTGAGTATCATGCTGAAGATGCTTTTGATTGATTCGGATTCCAGAATTTTTAATTTTGCCTGTATTGTATTATGGAATTTCTGTTCCCCACAAACACAATATATTTTGTGATATGATGCATTTTTCTCTTTCAGAGGTTGCTTTTACATGTTAATTCAGCCGGGCATGCCAGTTTGCTACCAGTTTGCCCGAACCAGATAGAACGGGATGAATTGCACCACTGGTTTGGTCGTAACCATAATGTGAGCACTAAGATGCAATGATGCAACTATATCTTTGTCTTATCCAATCATTATGCGTGTGCTTCCCGTGAAATCAATTCAGAATAATGCAACAAAACTAAGAGAAAAATCTCCCCCCCCCAATATAAAAAATTCTTGCAAGAAAACTGATAAAAAAGACTGAGATAAAATTCACTTAATGTGGACATATCTTGTGAATTGCATTTCGTGAAGCCGTTTGAGCATGTCTTTTGAGAGTTATCGTATTGCATTATATATATCTAAAATTCATTAAGGGTAAGAATAGTTGAAGCGACATGGAGTCAAATAAAATTTCTCTTGTTGCTAAACTAAATTATCTGATTCAATATAATTAGCTGGCTCTGACTTGTGGTTAAAATAGTCTAGATCAATCTAATTTCCAGTTAGGGTTGATTAAGTTTGAATACTATCCTATGTTTCAAAATCATCTCTCTGAATTCAGCTTCTTAATTAAGTGCTAAGAATACTAAGGCTAAACGACTTGACATTTTTTTTAAAATTCAGAACGCCAACAAGCTGTCCTTTTTCACAAGGCCGGAAAGTTTCCCACTTCACATAAATATCTTTGCGTGACAGGGGAGAAAAAGAAAAGAGTTCGGTAACCGTCATGAAATCAATCAAAAAGCCTGGCGTTTCTATCTTATCTAGTTGGAACCATATAATTCAAGGAATTAAGCCGCCCTTAAGGTTCGGGCCCCCTCCCCACATTGAATTACGTTCAATCATGGCATTTAAAAAAGCAGGGTCCCCGAGTTAGCAGCCAGATGTTATCATTAGAGGCCTTTTGCTTATAAACCGACGTTGAAACCTGAGCAGTTGATGAGACCAGCTAAGCAGTTGTACCTTTGACCCGACTGCATTAAACTTGCCCTATCAATTTAAGCTTAGTATAAACACGATTTCCCAGGGTCCCCCATGACTTCGGTGGTGAGAAGAAGCTGACTAAGCCTAAACATTTTTTAACAGCAATCTTGTCTTACAACACCAAGAGGGATTTGCCATGTATCTGGGGCTTTATAAAACCATATGAACATGCTGAAAGAATTAAAATCCCTTAAAAAGGAAAAATTGATGGTGACAGTCCTTTTTGAAAGCCAGTATGTAGGATGTCAGCACAACTTGGAAGCCAGCCTAATATAGTTTTAAAGAAGAAGATGAATCTGTGCATGTTTCAAACGGTTGCTCCTAAAGATTTTTTTTAAAATAAAAAAGCTTTTTCAAATAATTAGCCTATTTCTAAATAAATTTTAATCTAGCTCTCTCCCCCACCCACCCAGGAGATACGCCTTCCTTATATTTAATTTCGATGATCTACTGACAGTTTCATATTTTAGCTGTTAGTAACAGATAATATTTGAAGAATAAAATATAATTACATTTATATCCATTCATTAAATACCGTGTTCACAACATACCTTTTCTTGCAAGAATGTTTTATATTGGGGAGATTTTTCTCTCAATTTTGTTGCTTTATTCTAAATTGATTTCACGGGAAGCGCATGCATAATGGTTGGCTAAGACAAAGAGGTGGCGCAGTGGTTAGGGTGCAGTACTGCAGGCCACTTCACCTGACTGTTATCTGCAGTTCGGCGGTTCTAATCTCACCGGCTCAAGGTTGACTCCGCCTTCCATCCTTCCGAGATGGGTGAAATGAGGACCCAGACTCTGGGGGCGATATGCTGACTCTGTAAACCGCTTAGAGAGGGCTGAAAGCCCTATGAAGCAGTATATAAGTCTAACTGCTATTGCTATAGTTTGATTCTCACCAGGCTCAAGGTTGACTCAGCCTTCCATCCTTCCGAGGTGGGTGAAATGAGGACTCAGACTGTGGGGGCGATATGCTGACTCTGTAAACCGCTTAGAGAGGGCTGAAAGCCCTATGAAGCGGTATATAAATCTAACTGCTATTGCTATTGCTATTTAACAAATATAATCAAAAGTATTTTCCCATTATTAATCTTATTTCAATTGCCCAGTTGTCTCTTGTATTTCTAAAAGAATATTTTCTCGCAGCTGTGCATTCTTATCTTTTTAATTCTCTTTCATGATATACATTATTTATTGTTAGTCAGAAAGGCGAGCAGATTAAATACACAGGTAACCCTCAAGTTATAACCCCTCATTCATTGAACCTTCAAAGTTAGGATAATGCTGAATAAGTGGCATTTATGACATGTTGGAAATTCTGGTGGTTGTATCACCCGTACATGGTCACATGATCGTGATTTGAGAATTTGGTAACTGGCTCATACATTTGCTGCTGGCTTCGTACAAGCAAAGTAAATTTCTGTTTCTTAAGCTATACAAAAATAGTGTTTCACAAGTCCAACTGCAGAATATCAATTCGTTTTCAATTTTCGGTGCTATTCTGCATTCCAAATTTCAAAGAGATATGTCATCTGACGGTCAGGCCCTGGCTTCAGGTATTATTTACCAACTTCTTTTTAAAAATGTATCTTCACACTGACTACCCACTAAGAACCCACTTAGTCTGATTTCCATAAATAGCTCCGATGGCTTCATTTCCTGCTCTTTCCCAGGTTTCCAAAACCGATTGTTAACAAGAAGTCTTCAGGGTCTAACTGGAGCGGAGTGCTTTTGCAAATTTAATAATTTCCATTTCCACTTCAGTTACTTTATTTATATCAGTGGTCCCCAACCTTTTTATCGCCGCGGACCAGTCAGCCTTTGATAATTTTACCGTGGCCCGCTGAGCGCGCGCAGGGGCACGCGGGGCTCTCTTCCCTGGAGCCTTTGCGCACGGCCCAGGAGCCTTTGCGCTGCAGCCTGGTCCTTCGCCTCCCCCCCCGGAGAAAGCCGGTCCGGAGAAAGCCAGTCCCCGCGCCTCTCACTCCCACACGCGCCACCTCCAAGCGTCACAGCCCCACCAGCCCCGCATAGAGCGAGCGAGCAGCTCAAGGTCACCTCCGGACAGCGGCAGTGGCCCCTTCCAGAAAAACCTGCAGCAAAGACGCCAGTTAACCACCACCTGCTTACCAGGGTTGGCTGCCTCGGGCGCTTGGGCAAAAGTGGCCCCGAGGAGGCGTCTTTCCGAGCTCCACAAAAAACCCCAACGGCCCCCTTTCGGTGGGTTTCGCAGGGGGTGGCGGTGGCGGCGGTACCAGCAGCGCCCGGGGATTCCGCGCGGACCTTTGGGCAGCTGTTCATGTCCCCCGGCCGCTGCACGGCCCGGTGCCAGGTACTCCACGGCCCGGCACCGGTCCGCGGACCGGGGGTTGGGGACCACTGATTTATATGATAGCTCTACTTTATAACAAACGCAGTGATTAGGCAATCTAGTACAGTATGTCTATCTGTAATCTTCAAATTGTATCTTTGAAGCTGCTATGTACTTAGAAGAATCAGTCTGAGACATTAATGTTATATTGCTATACATCTCCACTCATAACTGAATAAAACTTAGCAAGGGCAGTCATGGAGGGTCAAACATGTCAAGATTATGCAATCAAAAAAAGAGATGGGACTTTAACTATGTGATCCTGGATAACATCTTGACTTTCTTTTTTCAATATTATTTTATTAAGAATTTTAATTTCAATTACAGTAGCTACTTTATTTGCAGTAGTAAAAGAACTCAATTGCCATTGTTAAGTTAAAAAAAAGTGTGACAGGTAGTTCATCAATAAATAAACTAGTATATTTAGTTTTGGGGTATCATGATGGATTAAGCATGACTCTCAGAACAGCTCTCTGGATTAGGGAAAAGACTAGATTACCCTTGTTTGACTCCATACAGATTTTTGCCTGTGAAGAGATAATAAAAGAGCTTTCTCCAGTGGGTTTGAGAGGGGAATACTAATATTCTTGCCTAAGTGATGGTTGACTTTTAACCTTTTAAAGAGGAAACCAAATTTGTCCACTTCTCTATTAATTATTTTAGGGAGTACTTATTACTGGTTTCTTTGGCGTTAAGAACTTTCCAAAAAGACATGTTGTATTATACCAGGAGATTTTTCTTTCAACCTGTTTGAAAGAGGTTCTAAACAAGTTTTAATAAGAGAGGCTTTAATTTTTGGAAAATAGAAAAAAAAACGAGGATGAAAATGTTGATTTTGGAAAGTTAAAAGGTTAGGTGGGCTTGAAAGAATATTTCCTGTGGGATGCTTAAAATTGATAAAACAGTACACGAAGTCTTTGATATGAATTATAGAAACTTTGCAAAAGTCATACTGGTTGGAAAATAAACAGATGATAAGGAGCAACTTGAAGGGGAGAACAAAAGATTATTCTTAAAAGAAAACAGGCCGATTAATTAGTAACACTATTTGACTATAGAAGAAATTATGGCAGTTTGGGAACAATTTTCTAAGGCCGTTTATTTGCATCTTACAAATTGGGCAAAACTATAGCAGAGGATGAAGAAAAAAACAGATTTTACTGGATGAAATAAAGACTGATGAATGTGGATTTGGAGTTGAAACAATTCTGGACTGTTAAAATGGCATGGAAAAAGATGTTGCGGATGTCAACATTTTATATAAATATGCCAGAACTTGAGAATGATACAGAAAAACAATGCCAAAATGGATTTACAAGTAAACCAGAAGAGTGACTTGGAAAGCCTTAATACTTTGGATTTACAAAAAGGAATGTGTGGAACCAAGGAAACTCTTGCTAATAAGAGACAAAGAAGAATTGCTCAAACTATTCCTGGAAGAAGACAAAAAATTGTGATAAGAAGTTAATTTATGGGATACTGTTCCGTGGGACTAAAGATTTATTTAAAAAAAAAAATGAAAAGAAAATTTATACAGTAATCTGTCGGACAAGAGTTAAAGTATATTTCTTATGGTTTCTGGTAACTGTTGATGGGATTTCTTTTTACCATGATTGTGTGATGGGGCTTTAAAGATTTATTTATAAGTAGGAAGAGATTTCTTCTGCTTTATTTCTTACAGAAAAGGATAAGTTTGGACCGTAAAATTGAATTTTTCATTATGATTAAAATATGCATGTTAATATTTCTGATAGCTCTTAATAGACTTTTACTGATAAGGATTGAATGATGGTTGTTTTTTTTGTAATTTGACTTGTTGATAAAGAATGATATTAGAGAACATGTCAAATTAGCCCAGTTGTTTATATTTGTCTGAAAGGAGGGAAGAGTAATATTTTCTATATCTTTTCTATTTCATTTTTCTATTTTTTCACCTTTTTCATTTTTTTTTCATTACTTCTTTTTCCTTTTCTTAGTTTATATTAATTTTTTCTAATCAATATTTGGGAAAGGAGAGAAGAGGAGGGAAGGGAAGCAATAGCAATAGCAGTTAGACTTATATACCGCTTCATAGGGCTTTCAGCCCTCTCTAAGCGGTTTACAGAGTCAGCATATCGCCCTCACAGTCTGGGTCTTCATTTCACCCACCTCGGAAGGATGGAAGGCTGAGTCAACCCTGAGTCAACCTGGTGAGATTTCAATAGCAATAGCAATAGCAGTTAGACTTATATACCGCTTCATAGGGCTTTCAGCCCTCTCTAAGCGGTTTACAGAGTCAGCATATCGCCCTCACAGTCTGGGTCTTCATTTCACCCACCTCGGAAGGATGGAAGGCTGAGTCGACCTTGAGCCGGTGAGATTAGAACCTCTGAACTGCAGATAACAGTCAGCTGAAGTGGCCTGCAGTACTGCACCCTAACCACTGCGCCACCTCGGGAAGAGAAGCATGACATGCTAAAAACTCCAGGCAACTTGCTTTGCCAAAAATAGGAAGCCGTTTCAGTTATCTGCCACTGCAATCAATCAGCGAAGTGTGTGGAAAGGCACTTAACTATCTTTGCTACGTTGATTGAGTAATTAAAAAAAAAAAAGTGGCTTCATACTTTTGATTTCTGTCCATTAAGAAACACAAACTTACAAACTTAGCCGAGATGGCTAAAATATCGGCATATCTTAAAGATCACTCAAATGAGAGATATAAACGCGACTGGAAAAAATGGATTGACTATATACAAAATAAATACGGGACCAAGAAATTCCAGTTAGCCTATGCTTAAGATCAGGAATGACTTAAATTGTTTAAAGTTAGCTTAGCAAGAAGAAGCTAAGGTCAATGTAGAATGTCATTAATTTCTTTATTTCTTTTTTTCTCAATAGATTTTAGACTGTGTTTGTTAAAAATCTATACCGTGTACGGGTTCTGGGAAGTCGGGGGGGGGGAAGGAGGAGGGGGGTTGGGGGGGAGGGTGGAGAGAGGGAGGGGCATACATTAGGTTAAACTAGAACTATTTTGACACACAAAAAATTGTATTTCGATGTCTTACTGATTGAGGAATGATGAAATGTTTGTCTTAAAAGAAATAAAACTTTTGAACTATAAAAAAAAAAAAAGAAACACATGGAAAAATGAACGCTGGGAATGGTGTTAGGAGAATTGAAATATCTATAATAGAGTTCGCTTATATTCCAAGAAATGCCTCGTGTATTTTAGAAGCCAGGTTCTGCACACATTGAAAAGAAAAAAATTGTATTTGTATCCATGCTTTCACAATATGCATGCACTTTTAAAGGATTGTGCAGGAAACTGATATGGACTTCTCAACCTGTTTTTTAAATGACCTGCTTTTTGTTCCTCATTGCCCAAATTTCTGCCGATGTTGATGTCAGGGTATTTCTATTTATGGCCTTAAATGCATGGATACAAATCAGGTCCGCCCCCCCCCTCCCGCCCACATCTATCTTCTAAAATACATGAGATATTTCTTGGATGATTATAGTTGTGCACATTTGGAGAAGGCTGGAAATAGAAGAGCCGAGGTGGCGCAGTGGGTAGAGTGCAGTACTGCAGGCCACTTCAGCTGACTGCTAGTTCAGCAGTTCAAATCTCACCGGCTCAGGGTTGACTCAGCCTTCCATCCTTCCGAGGTGGGTAAAATGAGAACCCAGATTGTGGGGGCTATATGCTGACTCTGTAAACCGCTTAGAGAGGGCTGAAAGCCCTATGAAGTGGTTTGCACAACAGTGGAAAAACAGAGATATGTAAATGAATGAATATTACAATGTGCAGGAATAAATAAATTGACAATTAAAATCAAGACGGCTTTGAATACTTCTTCACGTGGGATTGGTTTTAGCAATTGCCAACTAACGGAAACAGAAATTAGAAATCCAAAAGTATGAGAGAAAACACCAATTATGTAAGGAAAGGCCCCTAAAATGTATAAGGAAATATTACTAGGTCATTATTAATGCGTAGATAACTTACTTTCCTAAGCCTAAGGACAGGAAAGACAAAGTCACTGGAATAAAAACCATCAAGGCATTGTGGAAAATTATAAAGGACAGGCGCTCACAGAACCATCAACCACTTCAGAATTACCTAAACAACGAGGGTGAAACACACAATGCACCAACACCAATACCCCACCCCCAACTCTTAAAAGTCAAAGCCTCTGCTTGTTCTGTCACTGCAGATGGAAACATCTTCCCACCAAGCAGTGGTGGGTTTCTCGCCCCGTTCCAACCGGTTCGGTTGGAACGGGGCCGGCGGCGTCCTCGTGCACGCGTGCAGTGCACCCATGCGTACTAGTGTCTGCACGATGCTCCAGCTGCTCCTGGACGATCGTGCAGGCGCTGTATGCGTCCTGCACATGCGTGGAAGCGCAGAACTCGTCAAAACCGGGTAAGGACCGAGGCGGGCGGGCGCGCCCTTCGCCGTTCCCGGAAGTTACTTACTTCCGGGTTCGGCGACCAACCAGTTCGCAGGGACCGCCGCGAACCGGTTGAAACCCACCCCTGCCACCAAGGATCAAAAGCTGGAGATCCCACTTTTTTTTCTTTAAGGCACATGGAAACCAACCACCCCTCTATCAGATCATACAAATAGATTTTTAGAGCCGTCTTCAAATGCCTCAGTTTCTTTCTTTCTCCAGGGCATCTATGTAGGATGAAAAAAAAAACACCCCATTAATGCAAAACCTGCCCCCAAATTCTTACCCAAATTAGAGATGGCATCTACTGTAGTCTTTTTGTTTTTGTTTTTTATGTGACCGTAAAGCATACTACAGAAAGAAAATAAATATACTAAACATGTTTATAATGCCTGGATATTTTTCTGCCTTACCCTTCCCATTTTTAAAAGCATCTGTTCATTAGAAAGTGATGTTCGAAAATAGTAGCTTGGGAAAATATTGTATTTTTTTTTTTAAAAAAGGATGAATTAAAAAGATGGGTTCTATAGTCAGCTACACACATTATTTCATCCAAGGTCACATTTATTATTTCTATATGTTTCCTGGCAGGAGAAGGATCGTGAAAGAGATTTGTCACACAGCTCACGGGTCGGAATCTGGTTTCTTATTCTCAGTTGGGGTGAAGATGCTGACTCCGGTAATAAATGCCTCTAACTGAGATAAAAGTAGTGACAAACACATTTTATCTTGATTAATGTATATTTTAAGAGTCCTATGTGGAATATATTTATATCGTTAAATACATATAATGCAAAATTTTATTTGCATGACATAGTAAGATTTGTATTTGTATTTTATTATTTGTACGCCGCCCTTCTCCGGGAGGACTCAGGGCGGCGAACAATTCAAGGGGGGGAAAAAAAAGGGGAACATAAAAGACAAAATACAAATAATAAAAGTAAACAACAGTCGCACAACCATACATGTCGAGAGGGGAGATTGCTACGCAAATTTACACATATTCTATCAAATAAACGTGTCAGGGAATGCATTTGATGTTAGTGAATAGAAAGAAAGAATAGGTATGTTTGCATACAGAGATTTAAACAAAACCCAGAAAAGTATTACCAGCAAATGGAAAAGAGACCACCTAGAAAGATTTGTCATCTTCTCGTTTTTCTGATTACGCGTTTAATCTCTAAAATGATCTAAGAATTGAATAATTGGAGATTCTTCTGTTTAAAGGCAACGTACTAACTCCCAAAGATAGATTGGATCTCTGGCCACATGGGTTTTCACATGTAGTAGGATTTAAGAGACCATTCCCCCTTCCCCCTCCAGCTGACAGGTTTAGAGTCATTGAAAGGTAAGCACAATAACATAAACAAATGTAAAACCTCAGAGTGGTTAGACATAAACAACTTAGGTTCTTATAGCAAAGCAAAATACCATGTCATTAGAAAACCTTGGTGAAAAAACTATCTGCCTTGTGTTGCGTAAAGATACAGACAATGGTTATTTTTAAACTATACACCTACATATTGATGCAGCTGTACAATTTTGGAATATACAATCTATCCTGAGAATAGCTCAGAGAAAATACTGCCAAGTCCACAACAGGGGAAAAATTAAAAATCAAAGAGACTCACACTTCATATTTTTAAGACAGTGCTTTTCCCCCCAGTACTATACATAATTTTAAGAGTTGCTGTCCATTCCCCCACCCCCCCAAATGCATTAGGCTTTTGTCTTAAACCTAGCTTTGCATTTATTTTTAATTGCATTTAATTTTAGCACTAAACTGAAAATTTAAGTACAGCTCTTCTGGAAGGATCCTGTTTCTAACAATGCGTTATCCAGATGGTTCTATAAGCAGCTTCAAAAAAAATGAAAAGCAATAATTCTATCCCATCAATTGTTCTTTCAGGAGATGGCATTTATAAAGGCACTCCGTTGAGTCTTAACTATTCCAGTTAGTTATTTTAGCTAACAGCTGTTGACAGATTCGTCTTCCACGAGTTCCTCTAATCTTCTTCAAAAGCCATCTAAAAGCCATCCCCATGCGGTGTAGGAACAAATTATGTAAGGCAATACTGTTCAAGAATGATTTGAAGAATGATTTACTTTTGTTAATGTTCTTATTCTAGAAACTAACAAAACAACAACAACAACCCCACAACATCTTATTGATATAGGATTGTGTCTGGAACACAATGTATAAGTTCAACAATGGATCTAAGAAACACAGTTTGAACTCTTTCAAAAGTACTTCTGGTGAAGAAATTGCTAATTGAAGATAACCCCATTTTTAGTGGAGCCAACGACACAATAGAATAAAGACCAGATAGCAATAGCAATAGCAGTTAGACTTATATACCGCTTCATAGGGCTTTCAGCCCTCTCTAAGCGATTTACAGAGTCAGCATATCGCCCCCACAGTCTGGGTCCTCATTTCACCCACCTCGGAAGGATGGAAGGCTGAGTCAACCTTGAGCCGGTGAGATTTGAACCGCTGAACTGCAGATAACAGTCAGCTGAAGTGGCCTGCAGTACTGCACCCTAACCACTGCGCCACCTCGGCTCTTAGCAGACCAGCACCTTATAATTCCTTTCCAGACAAGGAGAGGACTTGAAATCACCCCCAAGTGTTCCAAACAGCTGCGCTGTTGTTGTTTTTAATGATAGGATGAGACTTTTATGGTTGGGAACTAGAAGAAACAGGAGAAGCTAAAGACTGGAATTAAAAGAGAAAAACACTTAAATCTGTACTAATAAAGAATGAGGCAAAATATTTTAACTTTGGAAATACTGAATGATACTTTTGAATAACAGACCAAATCATTCAGAGTCTGGTTTGAAAGTGGATTTCAAAACAAGAATGATATGGAAAAAGATGCTACACTAGACATACATAAGAAAGCAGCTGATATCTTAATAATTAAAATAGATATAGAAATAACAAACCAAGAGAGTAACCTGAATAATTTTTCCTACATTAGATTTACAAAAGAAAATTGCTAAACCTTTAAAGAGTTTTGTGAGAAGGAACAAAGAAAAGTAATGAAAAGAAATAAGGTAGTCTGATATTTTTGAAGGGACTGAAGATCAAGGTAAAAGGAAGGAATCTAAAGTTGGTTTATTTGATCAGGGTTAAAATACGTAACATATATTATTATCTCTGTTAATGCTCAATGGATTTTTACCAGGCTTTACGAATTGCTTTATAGATAAGAGAAGGGAGATGGGAAGAAGATATCACTTGTAATTTAAGAGAAGGTGGCAAGCTGATACAATGGTTTACACTTGGTAAATCAAATGTGGGAAACTGCTTTCCTATTAAACAGTTTGCAATTCTCTAAGCTACACATCTCTGGAGAGATTTTTCTGCTTGGGTATTGAACTCATTTATTCACCCAGTATACCCAGCTCATTTGAACTCATTTACTTACTTCAAATTTATAAATTGATACATAAAAACAAGTGAATAAAGCATTAACCCTGAAATCTTACATCAACAGCTCTTAATCTCTTAAATTCCTTTTAATTATATGTATTCTTTGAACATAGTTAGGCTCTTGCATGTGCTATCACTGTTTACTTAACTGCTGTCACAGCAAGCCCCTGGCTTTTAGCAATGTTTGTAATACTTCTCAGGGCAATGCTCTTACAAAATGGGCAACATTTGTTCGTAGGCTTCAAGTCAGTTTAGCACACCAAAAATTGCATTAGTATGATACTGAATCGTATTTAATATCCCTACATAAGACAGAAAAGTTGTAAGTTATATATGGATTGTCTGTAGGGTACGGTTAAAAAAAAGTTAATGTAGTAATCAGGACAGTGAGATCAAGCCTGATTTTTTTTTAAAATCTGTACTGCATATGTGATACACATGAAGCCGAGGTGGCGCAGTGGTTAAATGCAGCACTGCAGGCTACTTCAGCTGACTGCAGTCCTGCAGTTCGGCTGTTCAAATCTCACCGGCTCAGGGTTGACTCAGCCTTCCATCCTTCCGAGGTGGGTGAAATGAGGACCCGGATTGTTGTTGGGGGCGATATGCTGACTCTGTAAACCGCTTAGAGAGGGCTGAAAGCCCTATGAAGCGGTATATAAGTCTAACTGCTATTGCTATTGCTATGAAAACCAAGAAGAGTTTCCATAACATTGTCATGGCTGCCCTGTTGAATTTTTTGCTTGTATAAGAGCCGAGGTGGCGCAGTGGTTAGGGTGCAGTACTGCAGGCCACTTCAGCTGACTGTTATCTGCAGTTCAGCTGTTCTAATCTCACCGGCTCAAGGTTGACTCAGCCTTCCATGCTTCCGAGGTGGTTGAAATGAGGACCCAGACTGTGGGGGCAATATGCCGACTCTGTAAACCGCTTAGAGCGGGCTGAAAGCCCTATGAAGCGGTATATAAGTCTAACTGCTATTGCTATTGCTATTGTACTCCCTGTCAACACTCCTGCTTACAGATTTTATTCCTCACTGAAAAGTAGAAGTAAAACTCAGAAGAAGACGACTTGGAGCTCAAATGTTTCTATTTGGTATAAAATGGTCTTATAATTTGCAAGGAATGAGCAATTCACTACTACACTACTTGATTTAATACTTTGTTGATACAATAATCAATTCAGATGTCTTTCTTTCCTTTGAATGCCTTTGAAGAATGTTATACACGAGACTACTAAAATTGATATCCTTTAAACAGAAGGAGAATTTCAAAAATGTCTCCAGATGATTTTGTCTTGATGCTCTTCTTTACTGGAAATGTGAGCCGATTGTTGGTTTTAGGATATTACCTGGTTAAAAACAGCAGTAATCCAAATATATACAGGGAATTAATCTGTTGAGGTTTTTTGGGGGGGAAATAGGCAAGTTAAGCAATGATTGTTTCTTAGAACTTAAGAGATGTTCTCATTAGAATCAAAATATAGCGTGCATATTGTAAACTAGAAGGAATGACAACATGAGTTACTACTACAATATTTGAATATGAAAAAAAAAAACTGTTTTGATTTTCTTATTACTTATAACTGTATTCTTTGGCCAATTAAGAAAAAAACCTTTATTCCATGATCTTTTGCTTCTTAATGTATAAAGCGGCATATAAACAGAACATCCAGAGATCTAACCAAGGTGGATTTGTACCAAATATATATCTGACAAAGGTTTATACGCAATACCATATAATGCATATGTTTACAACCATGAATTTTTTCCTTTTACATTCCTAAGATTAATTAAAATGAGGAAACTGCTTAAACAAGAAAATCTAACACTGAACCTAAATTTGGCTCTGAGTTTCATATTCACAAGTTTATATGGTACAGGTACAATGGGAGGACAATCCAAATAAGACAAGTACCGATAGTCCTCAACTAAACAACAGTTCAGTTAGCGATTATTCAAAGTTACAACGGTACTGAAAAAAGTGACTTATGACTGTTTTTCACAGTTACAACCTTTGAAGCGTCCCCATGATTTACAGGATCAAAATTCAGGTGCATGACAACTGGTTCCTACTTATGACCGTTGTTGAGTCCCAATGTCATGTGATCGCTTTGCAACCTTCTGACAAGCAAAGTCAAAGAGGAATCCACTTTGATTCACTTAACAACTGTGGCAAGAAAGGTAATAAAACTGGGAAAATCTCACTTAACAAATGTCTCACTTAAGAAAAGAAGTTTGGGGCTCAATTGTGATGATCATAAGCCGAGGACTACCTATACTCAATTCCTTGTAATATCCAAGTCATTATTTCATGAGAATTTAAATAGAAGATGATGAAATTACTTGTTTTTTAACATATACATTGTGTATTATTTCCATGATAAAAAAAAATGAGCAAAGTTATCCCAATTTCAGGCACAATTAGAATAGCAATCAACATCATTCTGCTCCTCTCCATGCTAAGAATGCTTATCAACAAGTACTGACTACTTTTTTCCAGATCAGCGATTCAAAATAATAAAATAGTACATGAACATTAAAATATTCATTATAAAACAAATCAACAAACAAACAAAAAATACTATTTTGAATAGTTGCTCTGGAAAAAAAAGAGGATCCTGTGCTTGTGGGAAAAATGTTAAGAATTTTTTTTTAAAAAATACTATGCTTTCACAGCATATAGACAATGCAAAATCCAAGTGAAATGATGAACCTCAGATTTAGTCCTCCTTAAAGCACTCCATTATATAATACGTTCGTCCTAATATGGAACCTCATTGAATCCTGCCTCAGAATGAAAAACATTGAATTTAACCTATTTTCTAAGAAAAGTCTAACTTCTAAAAACTGTTGAAAAAGCCAAGAATGTTACTCAACATCTTAGTGTTGAGAAGGGAAAAAAAGTACAATAAATGAAATTATGTTAATTTACACATTCTAATATTCCAAATATCAAGAGAACAATCCTTTATCATCTTTCAGCTCTACCCTTTTGCGCAGGGCAATCATATACAGCTAATTCAATTTCATTTTGTTGACTGACATGTCATATCAGCCAATCTGAATTTTAAATCAAATCCTAACTGGCTCCTCTTAAAAAGCTCTATAGCGGTTAAGAATATGCACATACACACACACACAGAAGCAATTTAAAAAAAAAAACAAAAAAAAAAACTCCTGAAAGTTGAACTTGAGAACATTTGATTCTTAAAGATAGACAAGATATTATATGTGTTAAGATTTCCAAGATTTGTAGGGTGTGAGGTGGGGGGGATTCCTTAAAACTGACGCATTCTTCCCTTGGGCTCTGTCAAATCCTGAATTGGATTAGAATGCTGATATGGCGCCTTTCCACACCAGAGGCAGTCAAAAGGCAGATGATTCTGCTGAAAGCATTCATAATGAATCCTGCCAAGAAAGTCTGTTTTCTGAGTAAAGAACAGAATTTTGAATTTACTTATTCCCCAGGTAACTTTAAATTCTCGGATCTTAATTGTTGGCCACCCGCCTTTAATTTTAGATCATTCATTTACGGAACTGGACTGGTTGCAATAAAGGTAGCGCATAAAAACAACGCATACAGAAAGATTCACAGAAGCTACTATTTTTTTCAGTGGGCAAACTGAAAATAAGATCAATGCCTTCAGTATATCATTCTCTGAAGCAAAGTTTTTATTCTATTTTTTCTCCATAATTATTGAAAAATTCAAAAAACCAACTTCCTCAGCACACATACAAAATATAGGTAAAGAGGAAGAACAGAACAATTACATTTTTGGGGGGTAAACATGGTGAATTAATGGGCTTCACTGGTTTTCTCTATACTATTATATTTTTTTTAGACCACTGGACAAATTGCCATGAAAAACAGGCAAAATAAAATGCATGCAGTTGGTCTTCTCCTAACAATCATCTTATATTTCCTTTGGAAAGAAACACTATCACTGTGAAAAAGTGAATTAGTATTCGAGATAATTTAATACGAAGATGGTCCTACAGAGAGATTATCATGTATATTGAATTACAGTTCTGGTTTTTACACGTCAGATTAATATCTACTAAAGACGTTATGTCCTAATGGTTCTGGAATCTAACCATTATATGGAAAGGTAATTTGATCTATTAAAAAAAAAACTTAAACAAATAGGCTAAATTACAATATCTTCCTATGTCCTGCCCCCATGCAAATAAATGTCTTTTTTGCACTGTGACCACTAGCTTTTTCTAATATTTATAGCACAGGTTAAAAGAATTGTGATAATTCCCAGGTCAAAAGAATTGTGATAATAGGCCTCCTCTTTCAGCAGCTTAATAACTGGTACATTCCACCTAAGTTGAGTTGTGAGAATGACATGAGGCTTTGAACATCAAGTTCCTATTACATCTGCTCACCATTCTCCAAATTCCTTTTTGATTATGTGAATTACTTCTAACTGGGTGCTTCTGAACTTCAAGGACATGAGTTTCTTTGGGGGAAACACCAATTATATGCTGGAGATTGCAGACTGCCTCCAATAGGAATCAAATCTTCTGTATAAACTGGAGATGATAGAGATTGTATTTGAGTATGCTGGTTAGGAGTTATGATCTCAATAATCCAGAAATATTAATTTTGGTCTGAGATTAAGTGTAATCATAAAGTGCGAAGAAAAAAAACCTGGTGTGATTATTTGCTTTATTTATTTATTAAACATATTTGCCACAATAAAAAAATAATTTCTAAATGGTTCACAAAAAAATACAATATAAACTAAATTGTATATAAAAAATATCACACAATCAATTTCTTTTTAGTCCATAATACATAATACATCAGCTCCACGGTCTGTCTCCTGTAGGACTGGGGCCCCTTATGATCAGACTTCATATTGACCGAAGGCATGAACTTATTTTTGTCCTTATTTTCAATGAGGACAGGATCAACGGCCTCCCCAAACAACTTGCTGCCCTTGAAGGGGGCAGAAGGGAGCTTTCACTTGGAGCGCATATCCGCGTTCCAATGTCTGAGCCATAAAAGTGGTGACATTAGAAGCTAGGGATCGGGATGCAAATTTGGCAGCGTTTAAGGTGTCATCAGCAGTGTACTCTGTGGCGGGGAAGACATGTCCTTTCAAGGTAACATCCAGGGAATTTCCAGGTAAGAGAATTCCCTGGAGAATTTGTGTAAAACAGAGTTTCAACATACAGGCTCCCTGTTTCTGAACCTTTGAAATGTACCGTGCGCATCTAAAATTCTTCTGATGCAATAGTAATTATGAAATCTAGAGATTTCAGCAAAGAAAATATGGAATTTGACTTCCATTGCAATTTTTTTTTAAAGGAAATCAACCCTGACTCTTCTTTGGAAGAACAAATATGAAACTGAAGCTCAAATATTTTGGCTTTGGTGTGCTTTCCCCACCCTGGTGGGCAAGAGATATAATCCTCAAGAATGACCAAGGCTTCCATCTTACATTCCGTCCTGAGGAAAGCCTGATTGAAGCCTGACTAAAAAGATTTCAGATAATAGCAGTAGCAATAGCAGTTAGACTTATATACCGCTTCATAGGGCTTTCAGCCCTCTCTAAGCGGTTTACAGAGTCAGCATATCGCCCCCAACAACAATCCGGGTCCTCATTTTACCCACCTCGGAAGGATGGAAGGCTGAGTCAACCTTGAGCCGGTGAGATTTGAACCGCTGAACTGCAGATAGCAGTCAGCTGAAGTGGCCTGCAGTACTGCACCCTAACCACTGCGCCACCTTGGCTCATAATAATTGGTAGTTTGCAGAATTTGGTTTTTATGATTAAGAAAATGCTTTACGATATTGTAAAAGTCAGTTTTCTTTTATAATAGAAATTTGCAATGATGCCAAAGGCCCATTTAGAGGAAATGTTATTATACGGGATGTTATTACATTATCAGTTGACCACCTGATAGAAAGTTTAGAATATTATTCTATATTCTGTACTTCTATGTTGTGATCAGAGGTGGGTTCCTACCAGTTCGCATCTATTCAGTAGAACCGGTTCGTCAAATCTACCGAACCGGTTAGAAGAAGTTCCACCAGTGGACCCGGAAAGCAGGCCACACCTACAGAAGAGGGTCCAAAGATTTTTGAAACCCACCACTGGTCCTTGGATATGATTATTCTACACTATCATGCTCCTATTTATAAAACTCAGTGCCTCTGTGAAAGGTAAGGACGACTACTGCGTTTGTGGTGCAATCAGAACATTGCGTGTGTTGAAGTTGAAGCAAACCAAAGATGGCTTTAAAAAACAAGTTTACATCATATTCTTATGCATGCCAGTGCTGTGTGTGAGGGAATTTAAGGTGGTTCTGACAAGTGTCATCGGCATCTTCATATCCGGTCACATGGGCGGCAAGCCACTCCCACAAAGGAGGCCACACCCACAGAGTAGGTTCGAACAATTTTTGAAACCCACCACTGGTTATGATGGAATGTCTGAAGGACTTTGGAAGACAGAAGAAATATAACCAGTCACAGCAACGGTCTATTAAGAAACAGTTCAGATGGGGGGAAATAAAGACAGGAGTGGAAAAATACTTTTACTCTTGCAAGATTCTATTTAATATACTTTACTTTTACAATAATGGTAGTAGTTATGTTTTTGATTCTGTTTCTTGCTTGGATTACCTTGATAATACCAACCTTGCATGACAGAAAGGTATGGAGAGAAAAATAGTGAATGGTTTTGTATAAACTTGATTTAGTTATATTTCCTTCTTTTTTCTTATTGCATGTTTCAATTCCTTGGCTTAACACGTCTTACTTAATCCTGTAGTTTGCATAACGTTGCTTAACAGGTTAGTTATGTTTGCATGTGAACATATGAATCTAAATATCATGTTTTGAACTTTTGTAGCCTCTTATAGTGCTATTTTAGAACATTCTATAATCTCTTAAGGAATATTTACAAAATGGCATTAGTGGTTATATTCTTTCTTCCCATATTTCTTTGAACTGAAATGCGCCCATCAAATTATACAAAGCAACTCTCCCCTATGATGGGGACCCAAATCAAAAATCAGTAAAAAGGTTTTTTTAAAAAAATCTTTAATTTAAAGTGTACAGGAATAAAAGGCTGTGCTAAAAGCACAGGATTAGCACTACGGGAAGACTATTTGGAGCAAAGAATAAATGCCACAACATGCACTCAGCTGTGATTCGAGATAGGGTGAAGAAAACTTGGCAGATTTTACTGCATAGTTACCAGATACTTCACCTAGTCCCATCACTCACCTGAAAGTTGACTAACACCTCACATTTCCTGTGTTAACAATTTGATCATAACAGGCAGCTTTCTAATCCTCACAACAGAGGGAAACAGAATCTAGGATCAAAAGAATTGCTGCCCGAAAGCAGAGCGATTAAAAGGTTGTATCAAAGGCAACTAAACAAATAGAAGGATACATACAAGTATGCAATGCAATTCCACTCAAAGATATTTGCTTTTTATTTTATCTATTTACTTACAGTTGTTGGCTGCCCAATTCTTACCCAGGGAGAGCCTGAGTAAGTAGTTCTTTTCAGAGGAAAAAGTGTAAGATATCCTTTTAAGAGCTAATCCAAAGAAAAATAATAACTGTGAAGTTTTCTGTGCTCATTACACAGTTTGGAAAATGGTTTGGAAAACATTAGTTTGGAAAATATTATAAATACGGGGAATTGTAAATGTGGATTTTTAACAAAAAATTGTAGCCGCAACTTGATTTTGCATTGAATAACTGCAGCAAGACTGTTGGTGGCGCAATACTGGAGGAAGGAAGATTTGCCTACTATTCAAGAATGGACATTAAAAGTAACAAACCTAGCAGAGATGGCTAAAATATCAGCATATCTCAAGGACCATTCCAATGAGAGATATAAATTGGAGTGGAGAAGATGGATTGACTATACTCAAAATAAATATGGGACTAAGAAATTCCAGATAGCTTACGACTGAGGCAACAAGGAATGACATAAGCTGTTTAGAGCTAGCCTAGCAAAGAGGAGTTAAAGCTCAAATGATAGAGGATATTAACTTTTTATTTTTAAGTTTACTTTAGAATATTTTCATTAAAGATTTATACCCTGTATTGGTTCTGGGAAGTCAGGGGAGGGAATATTGGGAGGGGGAGGGGGTTGGATGGGGAGGGTAGGGGGAGGGAAGTAAACATTTGTAAATGTTTTTTTTTTAAAAATCAATAAAAAATGTAGTCGCTTACTTTGAAATATAAATTTTCTTTTATTCAGCATGATTCTGTCATGCATTTTTCTGGAATTTAATATAAAAGGTAAAAGCCGTAAGAAAGATTGTTCACATGTGTTAACAAACCTATTTTGCATTTCAGTACTCTAGGGGTGGGTTTCTCGCCCCGTTCCAACCGGTTCAGTTGGAACGGGGCCGGCGGCGTCCTCATGCACGCGTGCAGTGCACGCATGCGTACTAGCGTCTGCGCGACGCTCCAGATGCTCCTGGACAATCGCGCAGGCGCTGTATGCGTCCTGCGCATGCGTGGAAGCGCAGAACTCGTCAAAACCAGGTAAGGACCACAGGCGGGCAGGTGCGCCCTTCACCGTTCCAGGAAGTTACTTACTTCCGGGTTCGGCGACCAACCGGTTCGCAGGGACCGCCGCGAACCGGTTGAAACCCACCCCTGCCGTACTCATACAATCATCATAGCTTTTTAAACACTTATTTGCAACTGTGTAATTTTTTTACTACAGCGCGTATTTGAATTATGAGCCTCAAATAATTTAGAGTGCAGTTGTGGGTTGTTGATTTTAAAACCTGTTCCAAATTCTGCGATTGTACGGTTACACTATTGCACAATGGGCATTTGCAAGGATAGTTGGTTGTCAGGATGTGTTGCTTAAACCTTTCCCATCCAAGAAATTTCCCCTTCGAGACCTTCCTTATTTTGTTCCCTTTCCGATTCTCCAAACTGTCTGTGTCCTTTGCCAGCACTAATAAGTGAATTATATTGTCTGAATTGCACTACCCCAATTCCCAAAAGGCTTTTACTAGACCAATATAATTCAGTGATAGCAACAAGTAATGCTTGAGAAATGGGGGGGGGGGGGGAGGAAAGATTGACCAGCTCCCCTTCTCAAAAATATCTGGAGAAGGATGTGTAGAGGGATCTCACAGGAATTTCCAGACATGATTTGGATATGGGGGAGCTCTCCCCCCCTTCATTTCTCTCTCATATATATTCATACACACATTTCAATATCTTCCCTTCACTTTTTCGCTCATTATTTTTGGCAATTATAATTAGATTTAGACACAGACTTAATAACAAGGATATGGAACACAGGAAGAGAAAACATGTTGTCTGCTACAACATTATCACTCCTTGATTCGATGCACTACCTTCAATGTTGTGCTTGTGAACAATCAGAGCCAGGGATGCACAACTATTCCCTATTTGCAACACTATTGCTCACACCATAGCTTTATTTAAGTCAGGAGAACAGCTCTGAAAGAAATTGGAGACTCGCTAATTTATTTTATATCTTTAACGAGGATTTGAACCTTCCTTCCAATATAAATACAGTGTTCAAGGCTGTTTAAGCATTTGGCAAGGTTTACTCATGTTTCAAGCAAAAAGGTCTAACACTGGATTCCAATAATTGAGTGATTTACCCAAGACTTATTTTAATTAATCAGTCAATTATTATTTTTTTCAAAATGATTTTTAGTAAATTCAAAATTAATTAGAAAAAGTTAAAAATAGCTTGTCTTTTAGTTAGAAAAAACATGCTAACACACTAGAGGTGGGTTCCTACCAGTTCGCACCTATTCGGTAGAACCGGTTCGTCAAATCTACCGAACCGGTTAGAAGAGGTTCCACCAGTGGACCCGGAAAGCAGGTCACACCTACAGAAGAGGTTCCAAAAAATTTTGAAACCCACCACTGACACACACACACACCCACACAGACAGACAGACAGACAGACTGACACAGAGAGAGAGAGAAAGAAAGGAAGAAATAAATAAATAAAAAAGAAAAAAAGAAAAAGAGTGAGAGAGAGATGAAAAAAAAGAAAAAAGGGACAGAGAGACAAAAGGAAGGAAAGAGAAAGAAAGAAAGAAAGAAAGAAAGAAAGAAAGAAAACACATGGCCGGTAAGCCACTCCCACCAGGTCACATGGCCGGCAAGCCACTCCCACAAAGGAGGCCACACCCACAGAGTAGGTTCCAAATTTTTTTGAAACCCACCACTGTAACACACATACACGCAAACAGACGGATGATTTTAGGAAAGTGCCTTGCACTGTGTAGCTGTCATTCAATGTACTGGAAAGGTTCAGATCTGGGTAGTGTCTCTGACTGGCTTCAGGAATGACCAACAAAAACAATGGTGGCCTCTTTGGCTACTCTAGTATACATACCAACCTCTCTTCCATTCATTTTTCTCATTTCCATTTCCACACTGAAAAGATTAAATACCTACTTGAGCCAGCCATTATTCTCACTGTAAGGAAACAGGAATTTTGCATATCCAGCAAGCTGTGAACAGCCATAGGGCAACACAATTTTTCACTTAATTTTTGAGGAAGTAAGCGTATACCTTTTTGAGACTAAGAGCTGTCAATTAGAAGAGATCAGATAACAGGTTCAGTAGAACAGGCTATGTTCTCAGGAAGATCTATGATTCAGTGCAGTTCGCGGATGACACTTGGATGGCTTGAAAAGCTCAGGAATGACAGGAATGGGGGGTGGGTGGGAAGCTGTGGGGGGTGGTGTAGGAGGTAGGGTCAGCAATGCAGCCTGGTTGAAACAACGGACAAGTGAAGAAAAAGACACGAAGGGCAACGATCCGCTTAACTATCGAGAACAAAACAGATTTGATTCTAGAAGTGGCATTTCCCCGGATTCATTGAATTGGATGATGCCGGGGCAAATTAGAACAGGAAAAAGAACTATTTAGGAAGGTGTGTCTGCGTGACTCTGAGCGTGTGCAAAGGCGTGAAGGCGTGCGCCTTCAAAGGGGTGAAGGCGTGGGCCTTCAAATCAGGGTTGACTCATGATGACTGCCTGGACTAATCCCTACAATTTTCTTGGCAACGTTATTTAGAAGTGGTTTGCCATTTCCTGCTTCCTAGGGCTGAGAGAGAGAGCAATAGCAATAGCAATAGCAGTAGACTTATATACCGCTTCATAGGCCTTTCAGGCCTCTCTAAGCGGTTTACAGAGAGTCAGCATATTGCCCCCAACAATCTGGGTCCTCATTTTACCCACCTCGGAAGGATGGAAGGCTGAGTCAACCCTGAGCCGGTGAGATTTGAACCGCTGACCTGCTGATCTAGCAGTAGCCTGCAGTGCTGCATTTAACCACTGCGCCACCTTGGCAACTGACATAAGGTCATCCATCTGGCTTCATATTTAAGGCAGGACTACAACTCACCGTCTCATGATTTCTAGCCAAGTACCTTAACCATTTCACTAAATCGGGTCTCATTTATGAAGGATGTATAAGGGGACAACAGAGAATGACGTGGCTGGATCTAGTCATCGAAGCAGTCGGTGTGAGCTCAAATAGACTCCAGAGGATGGTAGAGGACAGGAAGGCCTGGAGGAACATTGTCCATGGAGATGCGATGGGTCGGACATGACTTTGTAACTAACAACAACAACAACAACACTGGGTCGGACATGACTTCGCAACTAACAACAACAACATACCATATTTGTTCTACATTAGTTTTTACTGTTCTACTCTATCCCAATAACTGTTTGAATATGTAGAGACGGAAATATAACAATGAAAGTCGAGTAGTTTCTTTTTTTTTGGTAATAAGATAACAAAACACTAGATTTATGATGCTGAGTAATGTTTCACTTACAAACCTGAGAGAGCGTGTTAAAATTAAATAGGCTGCTGTAATAGGCAGCAAAACCCGGGGTTTAGTTATATATTTTATATCTCAGCCCAAGCCACTGTTTAATAACCATTTACTGTATTTTTCAGAGTATAAGACGCACCGGAGTATAAGACGCAGCAAGGTTTTGAAGATGGGAAAAAACAAGGTTTTGCACTCTGCAAATCTCCCCAAAATGGCCCGTTTTTTGTGAAAATGGGCCTGTCCCCCCCTCCCAAAAGGCATGAATAGCCTTTATAGAGCTTGCAGAATGCTCCTGGAGGGGGTTAGGGGACCCAAAAATGGCCAGTTTTTCATGAAAATGGGCCTGTTTTTCGTAAAAAAAGGGGCATTGATAGCCTTTAGGAAGCTTATAGAGTACTCCTGGGGACTGGGGTGGTAAAACTCCCAGGAGCTCTCTAAAAGCTTCTTAGAGGCTCTGCACAGCCATTTTGGTGAAGGGGGCGGGATTTCGGGAGGCAAAAAATGCTGTATTCAGTGTATAAGATGCACCCAGATTTTCAGCCTCTTTTTTGAGGGAAAAAGGTGTGTCTTATACACCAAAAAATACGGTATCTTCCTTAGCTGATTTCTCATTCTTACTGTTTAAATTCTAAAATCATTATTTGATTATAATTTCATTCAGTGGAAGAGTTACAGTATTTGAAATCAGGGGGAAAAAGCACTGGGTCAGTGATCATATTAGTATAACTCATTTTTTTACTTTTCTGTTTATATATTACTGCATTTGTAACCTAACTTTTCTCTGGAGTGCAAGGCAGCAGATAGAGATTAATTGAATTGAATTGAATTTATTTCATTTATATGCCGCCCTTTTTCCCAAAGGGGACTCAGAGATTACCCTTAATGTTGTCTTCTGTGTGGTCAGTTGGATTGAGAAAGAGACCAAAATTATCTAGAAAGTTTGTGATTCATTGAAGACCTGAGCCTGGATTCTATTCTTCTGATTCTATATTCCCATGCTGAGTTTCAGGGGCTATAGTAGAACTAACGTTCATCCATACTGTGTCAATTATTTCACCTGTTTGCTCCTTCTGTGCATGGTACATACATACATACATACATACATACATACATACATACATACATACATACATAAAATTGTTTGTTTACTCTACTCCTCTAACTTTCCCCAAATAATTTACTTTTAAAATGAAGAGGTCCTGCTGGATTTGCTGAAAATATCATGAGGGCAAATTATTTTTCCCAAAAAAATTTCTTTTTAGCGGGAAGTACAGTGGTGGGATTCAGCCAGTTTGCACCTAGTCGGGAGAACTGGTTGTTAACTTTCTAAGCAGTTTGGAGAACCAGTTGTTGGAAGAAATCTCCTTTTGTTTTTTCCCACTTCACAGGGCTAATCCTGTAAGGAAGGCAGGAAGGAAACATTCTGGTGTTGTTTCTAGCCTCATCTTTATTGACCTGCTTACAGAAACTGCCTTTCCGGTTAACCTTTATGACATTGTAACAGCTAAGGTGAAGCGCCCATCGGCCTGAGTGACGTTGAGCTGGCCACGCCCACCCAGTCACATGACCACCGAGCCCCACCTACCCAGATGGTCATTAGGGCAGAGAACCGGTTGTTAAAATTATTTGAATCCCACCATCGAGGAAGCATGTAGTTTTACATTTGGGCTGTTCTCTTTTCAGATAGTTATGGTATTTCATGCAAAATACTGTATGAAAACCAGAAGTGACATTGTACAAAACCTTAAAGCCATGTTGAATGGAACCCCTTAATTTGGGGTTGTTAAGGGGTGTTCTATATTCGGCTATTGCTGCTGTAGGACTGTTACTTCTTAATATTCACTGTATCTTTAGGAAGTCTGAACTGTGTGGTGGCTCCGTTATTTTAATAAGTTGTAAAAAGTTGCTTACAACAGCAAGATATTTGTACTATTTTAATGACACATTTCAGATAAATATAAAATGGTAACCGAAAGCCAAGAATAGCTTAAAACTCTCTGGAAAGCCTTTTTTCGCTGCTGTTCATTTGCAAGCATAAATATTTTGCTATCAAAATAGGCATGTTGATTATGATGAGCTTCGAAAAATACCAAGGCTCATTTTAAGCCGATAGTAAACTCTCCCTGAAAGTTAATGTTGAGACTATAGGAAGTAATGGTATAAATATTTTGGCTAACACAGTGATTCAGTTCAGAAAGACAAAGGTAATAATTTACTGAAGTAGTGATTTTCAGATGTTGACATATTCTCTGGTTTGGGAAAAGAAAGCATATCTGGATTTCCCCCCCCCCCCCCCCCCCGCTTCAAAATATATAAAAAATAGAAAACTACATTCAATGCAACATTATTAGTCATCGAAAACACCAGCGCCCCCTTTCCTGTGTTTAAAAATGGACAAAACCATAATGATAATGTGGTCACAGAAAAAAGTGAAAGGAAATGCAGTGTGTGTTAACAGACTGTATATCTCATTTGTTTGAACAATTGGAATATAGACAAATAAAGATATACCGTATTTTTCAGAGTATAAGACACACTTTTCCCCCCTAAAAGAGGGTGAACATTTGGGTGTACACTGAATATAGCCAAAAACATGAGGCACACGATGGTCTGTGGCAATCCCTGCAGCCTGGAACAGCTGATTGGGGGTATTCCGGGGCCATATAACATTAAACAATAAACACAGCCATTCCTCTTGTCAACAATAGCCCCAAAATACAAACCCAATGTACCACTTCGACCCTCCATACACCCTTCTTTCGCCCCCCTCCAACTTCCCTTCTTCCCTCCATCATTCCCCTCTACCCTACTTCCCCTCCCCCTCTATCACTCCTCTCTCCCAGTACACTCCCTCCCTTCCTTCTCACCCTCCCTCCAATCCTCTCTCCCACCCTCTCTACCCCTCTTTCTTCTAACCCTCTACTCCTCCCTTCGGTGTATTTCTACTATCTATTAATATATTCAGCTTGTCCTATTTTTACAGTGAAATTAAAGAGCAACAGTATACAAGTGCAATTGCGTTACTATAAAATCTAACACATACTATATATCCCCCCTCCCCCCTTCCCCCCTAACCCCACCTCCCTTCCCCCCCCCGACTTCCCAGAGCCCGTACACGGTATAGGTTTTTAACAAATACAAGTCTAAAATATATTAAGACAAAGGATATATATAAAAAAAGTTAATAACATCCCTGCATTAAACTCAGCTTCTTCCTGTTGCACTAACTTTAAGCAGTTTAGATTATTCCTAATCTTAAGCATAGGCTATCTGGAATTTCTTAGTCCCGTATTTGTTTTGTATATAGTCAATGCATTTTTTCCAGTCTCGTTTGTATCTCTCATTTGAATGGTCTTTAGGATATGCCGATATTTTAGCCATCTCGGCTAGGTTTGTGAAGCGTATCTTTGACAATACAGCCATCTTTGCCTTTTCAATAGTGGAAGCTAAAACTTTTTTTTTAGCAAGCTGCATTTTTACCTTCAACATCTACGCACATATTGTGAGAAATCATAGTATCTGAATCCATTTCTGGCAATCCTGCATGCAAACAGTCACTTAAACACAGTGTCTGCATATCATGATCTCTTTCCTCCACTGAGTCACTCTTCCCCCCCCCTGAGGTATGATGTACTCTGAGGTCTGCGTGGAGAGAAAGAGCTGGGAAAAGTTTAAAAGGGTTGGAGTAATACAGACACCAAGGGACACAGAATGTAAATATAACTTGTGAGCCATCGAGCCCTTTCCAGAGTAAAGAATTAGCAGCCCGCTCTCTTGTGGCTGACGGTCTTCCCTTATACGCTATGCTCATGTGCTTTATAAAACTTATAATCACCTTCTCAGTTTTCTTGTTAGTGTTTTTCTTTTGCACTTCTGTGCCGAGGTGGCGCAGTGGTTAAATGCAACACTGCAGTTCAGCAGTTCGGCTGTTCAAATCCCACCAGGCTCAAGGTTGACTCAGCCTTCCATCCTTCCGAGGTGGGTAAAATGAGGACCCAGATTGTTGTTGGGGGCGATATGCTGACTCTGTAAACCGCTTAGAGAGGGCTGAAAGCCCTATGAAGCGGTATATAAGCCTAACTATTGCTATTGCTTTACATAGTTTCTACAAGGAAGGTCCAGAATTTAAAACGGAATTACCGGATGAAAAATTGGGGGAGTGGGGACAGAAGACATACTAAAACTCTTCTTTACTGATATATTTGATACAGAATATATTCTGTTATCAAAACAGAAGTTTGGCAGAATTTCCCCATTTTTTTTCTCTTATCCCAAAGGGAGCCAGTGCAGTTTCTTCCTTAGGCTTTCTTGTTTCCCTAAGATAATTACATGTTTCACTAATTGCCACTTCATTCCCAACGCCCCCCCCCCAAAGTTATTTCTATGCTGCTCTATATACTACCTACTACTAAAGTAAGCAATATGCTTGTGGGCATTACAAGGTCTGTAGATACCACTAGTAGCAATCTTATCAAGTTTTTTTTTTTAAATAAATGAGATTGGTATTTTGTGACTGGCTATGTTCAACAAATTAGCCATCTTGTGAGATTGCCCCGTGGCACGACAAAACCGCGAAGCCCTTATCTGCGGAGACATAAGCGCGTCGCTAAAGCCGCGACATCATCACCGTGTGTCATCACCGCCACGACAACAGCGCGGCAACAGAAGGGCGCTTTAAAACGGCGCCGCGGCAGAAAGCCGATTTCAATTAAGGTAAGGGTTAGGATTAGGTTTAGGGGTTTGTTTTAGGGTTAGGTTTAGGGTTAGGTTTAGGGTACTGAGTGCTTGGGAATGCGCGGATTTGCCCTCCGCGATTATGTCATCGCGGTAGGGTCACGTTTTTCCTTAGCGCTTCGAACAGCGCAAATTAGTCTTCGCGCTTATGTCTCCGCGGATAAGGGCTTCGCGGATTTGTGGTGGAACCAGATTGCCCAACGTGATCTCAACATGAGAGAAGTATAATTCTCCGCTGCAAGCCGTGTGTGTTTGTGCGTGTGTGTGTGTCTCTGTGTGTGTGTGTGTGTAGCAGGGGGGAGACTGTGCCTCATTTTTGGCCTCCCCGGCCTCCAGCAGCACTCTGCCAGCCAAAAACGGGCCACGCGGAGGCCCCACGAGGCCCGTTTTCAGCCTCCCAGGCCTCTAGCAGCACTCTGCCAGATGCACGCCCCCCCACCTGGGGCGCGTTTTGGCCAGCAGAGGACCATGGGTTGGTCCTTTGATATTTCCAGGCCAGCCCCCGGGCCAGATTTAAGCATCCTTCAGGTTGGATCCGGCTCACGAGCCTTGAGTTTCACCCCCCTCATACAGAGGGAACTGAAATAAAAATCAAGAAATCCCCCCCAAAAAACTTGTTTAAACATAAACATTTTTGGCTTTAAAAATTGCACACTTTAAAAATAAGTCTGGCCCATACTTTAAAATCTATATTATAAATTTGGGCATGTATAGATTTATATAAACTTTATAAATCTATATATGCCCAAACTTTTGTCAGTTTGCTGCATAAGTAGAATGAGTCAAAAAGCCACTCAATAAAAATAAGGGCACAAAGAGAAATAAATATCTATAATTCCTAAAATACCTCCTACACTTTCCTAAAATACCTCCTACACTTTAGCAAAATGATTCCAACTAAATAATGACTAAATAAAATTACAGTTACTTCATAGGTGCTGAGTTCTTTATTAGGTTTCATAGAAAATCCCTAATGTATAAAAAATATAGCCAGCGGGCATACTTTAGGCTAATTAGAGACTGCCATGCAGCTTGCCAAAAGCCTTAGATATGCCTCACTGGATAATAGCAACGTTCTCAGGCCAAATAGAGTGAAAACTCATTAACAAGGTATTCACTGGAACTCATAAACTTTCTCAAATATTTGCTCCCAGACAATGGCAGGAATACCTAATTATGTAAAAATACTGCCCAATTCATAAAACAGGGATCCTTCTCATTAATAAAAGGACAGGTGACATCAGGGCAAGACAATTAATCACCACACCAACAGTGTTCTCTGATAATGTATTGCTCAGTTAACATTATTTACATTAAATCATTTTCTTTTTAAGATGATCGCATCAATTTATTTCTACAGAAAAGCCCCAAGTGAGTTGTCCAAACAATTTCTAAAAAAATTGAAACTGTAAACCTGTCAAGAAATTATTCCACTCATTAAAAAATCCTTGCTGTTTAAGAATCGTGCACACGTTAGGTTATGAGAATATGTAACTTTAAAACCTTACTCTAATTGCCATAGGAAAGCCAAATTCTTTTAAACATTTACGTCCCTGATATAACCATTCTCTCAGGTTATGAATTGTCTGCAGTACAGGTGATCCTTGTTTTACAACCGCTTGTAGTTCATTCAAAGTTACAACAGCATTGAAAAAGTGACTTACAGCTTGTCCTCGCACTTATGACTGTAGCAGCATCTCTACAATCACATGATTAAGGTTAGACTAGTTAGCAATCCACATGTATTTATGATAGTTGTGGCATCCTGAGGTCATGTGATCATTTGAAACCTACCCAGCTGGCTTCTGATGAGCGAAGTCAATGGGGGGGGGAAGGGGAGTTGGATTCATTTAATGACTGTATGATTTGCTTAACAACCATGACAAAAAAGATTGTATAAATATGCACAACTTGCTTAACTGCCTTGCTTAGCAATTTTGGTCCCGATCTTCCCCTATATTGTTAACTTTCTACATAAAGCAGCCAAATCAAAATTCTTGTCACTATAAATGTATGAGATCTTCTATCTTCTATTTAAGTATTTATTTTAAACCTTTTATATAAGCACCCAGCCCCGTCTTAATTGTGACTGTTGTGGATTTTAAAATTGTTTGAATTGTCTTATTTATTCCCTCCCCTGTTTATTGTGAGCCGCCCGGAGTCCTTCGGGAGTGGGCGGCATACAAAAACCAATAAACCTAATCTAAACCTAACCTAAACCATAATTAATATATGTTCTGCATCTATATCCCCAGGCACATCCACATGCTAGAACTTAATTTCTTTACCAATAGAACAAGTAAAAGTGGAAATGATAAATACGTTAAGTATATTGCCTCTGTTATTATCTCTTTATCAAGCAGTCTGCAGAGCATTATCTGTCCGTGGCATCATGTGTAATCATATCAAAAATTAGGCTAAGCAGAACATCAAATGATCACACTCTCATTTATGGTCCCCCATCATGGGTTGTTTATGGAGGACAACTGAAGTGGCCGAGTAACTATGGAGAAAAGACTGAAAGTTAGCAGCAGGGAAGCAATTACAAACCTCTTGTAACCAGCTGGCCAAATGCTGCAATTTGGTGACTGAGTGATTGGACCATTCGTTAACAAAACCGAAAGAATGCTTTCACTTACTACTTCCGTAGGTCTGTAGTATTTATGATTAACTGTCACATGAATCTTGCCTGTTTCTTTGCATCGGCCCACTTCATTCTTATCCTTTCCTTCCCACCTGTAAAGAGATGAAACATTGAACACATACAATGACTTTACTAACACGAGGAGAGGGACATGTGGTTCTCGGATTCATAGTCAACGTTTGTGTTAATTTTCTCCGTGAACGTGTCCTTTCATAAACAAACAAGCAACAAACTAGATGGGTGCACAGCAATTTTTACTAAGATCCAGTTATTTTGGGCGCTCCACTTCAGTTGTAAAAAAAAATCCTAAATCCCATTTATTGAGATGTAATTATTTTAGTTAGCAGATACCAATAGCAGTGTATAACGACAAGCATATTTGACTTTTTCTCTCTGTATGGATCTCAATTAGGTATTTCAGTGGTGCCAACCCATGAAGAACCGTTTGCAACAAAACTTTTAACAAAAACATCCACTGATTTGGAATCAACCTGTATCTGTTTATACAGGTTTATAGAAAAGTTTATTCAGACATGGTTTGAACATCAGACTAAAACCCAGACATCTGTATTCTTCTAATTGTTATTTATTGCTTTTTCAACACAATATTTTGGTTATTTTTAACAGTCTTTCAGATATGTTCCTTGTAGCATACAATGACCTTAACAAACCACATCTTGGGATTTATAAAACGTAAATGGTTGTGTAGTAAACAGACATGATCTATTATTTTAGACAAATCTTTTCGCCTCTTAAAATCCTTTTGCCTATTTAACATCCTGTCTTTTTTAAAATAGAAAAGCAGATGAAGAGCCCGCGTATTCATGAATTACAACCAGAATGAACAAATTGTGTGCATATGTTTACATAAAGCAGAAATCCTCTTTACTTCCCCATCTTAAATTCAGAGGTTCCCATATATATTTTGACCTAGAAAACACTTCTTGCGACATCAAAGATTCCCATCCTCAACCATATGTCTTTCAGCCTCACAATAAAGATACTTGAATGGGAAACAGGAGTAAATTTTGGCTGAGCAAAATCATTGTGCATTTGGAGAGAAGCATGAAGCATCACAATGTTTTAAAATAATACATAAACAAACTTTGTTACAGTGAACATTCATGTATGTAAATATGTATGTTGAAGAATGGAAAGAAAATGAAAAATGAAGAAAGTCCAATTTCTTCTATTTTGGTATGTCTAACCCCTGGCCATGCAGCTCTGGACAGCTAATAATGCTAACTTTTAACATTATTCTGTATTATTTTAGTGATACATTGAGTGATTGTTCTGATAGTGGATTTATTATGCAAATATAATTTAATAACTACACCTATTATAATGTACTTTTGATTAATTCAGTTCTTACTTAATTCCAGAGTTCATTTTTATGGTAAAAGACCAAATGCCAATTCAAATAAATGAAACATATCTCGATAGCTTCACATTTTCTGTTTCTCGCACATCTACTCTTGTCACATTTAAAATAGGGATCATCACAAAATAGCAATCAATATTTTAGAGGAAAAAAGCTGTTTCACTACACAATATTGCAATGCAGTATGCAATACAAGGAAAAAGCAATACAAGAAAATCTTCGCAAACATTTGAATTGTGAACATTCAAAAATATTCGTAAACCAAAGTCTTAGAAATAATTCTTTGACATGAGTAAAATGTTCCATAGTTAGTTTAGGAAGTAATTTTTTTTAGGCGAGCGAATTCGTCATTAATTGTCAAATAGATTAGCCACTTCGCTGGAGCTTGGCTAATGCATTCAGTATATTAATGTGCACCCCAAAGTTTTACATGAGTTTTTCCATCCTCAGGATGAATGTATTCATTTTAAAAAAGAACTCTAATGGCCAACTTCCTTCCTTCCTTGTTAATGTTCAGAGATGTTTAACTGGTCAGAAAGAATTAAAATAAAAGCCCAGTCTTAAAAATATGCTAACATTTCATTAGTATCAAGATCAGCCCTCAAAAGACAATGAACCCACTACAGGCATGATTGCATGTATTTGTAAAAAACAAAAAGATATTGCAACTGTTTTCCTATATTTTTGCTATTTGTGCGCCAATGAATTATTTAAAAGCGAATGTTGGATTGAAAATAAGTTAGGGCTATATGATATTCACAAGCTTCTAAATAAGAAGTAAACCAATAGCAGCAGGAAAGTATTTTTAAAAATCCCCAAACTAAGATAATAATATATAGCTCCTTCAAAACTCCTCGTTTACCTCTGTAGAAACCTCAGCAGCAAAATGATAATACTTAAGGAAAACAAATCCTAGCAGCAATCATGATGAATTTTCTCATGCAAGCCATAAATATAAATCAGTAGAGATATTGCTACTGATTTTAATCAAATAAGAATTATCCACTGTTTAGAAATTAAGTACAATAATCTGCTGCCATTTATTTATGTTCAATACGCTTCTAATTTTTAATCATTTGTCTCATAGTTGTAAAATAAACACTGGTAAACAGTGAATACCAATGTCGTTGTTTTGAGCCACGGGCTTAACATTTGTTGAATAGTGTTTAGTTTATTTGCCCCTTTTGTGTAGAGTCCAGTGAACTGGGGTGGGGTGGGTGTGTGGGGGGAATGAGCAAATACAAGGATACAGGAAAAAAACATTGGAAGAACGTGTTTGGGCATGCATTCTCATTTTAATTCCGGTCGCTGTCACGGCGGCCTCCCTCAGTAACCAAGAAAGAAACCACTCGACTCCATTTTGCAGAATTAAGAGTACTTTTAGAGTTTAGAGTTTTATTTCATTTGTATGCCGCCCTTTTCCCTAAAGGGACTCAGGGCGGCTCACAACTCAAACAAGGGAAGGGGGATACAGACCATTGACAACAACACAAAACAATACATAATTAAAAAAACGCAACAATCATACCATTCGATGGTCATGAGTAGATAGCAGCTAAGCAAAGCAAGATCTGAGGCAAAAGCGCGCGTAATCATAGATATCAATGTGTGACCCAACCCCCCTCCCCTTGGTAACCCCATCCCACAGTCCAATCCGTACGCCTCACCGGTGTCATGTGGGAGACATCTTCAAAAAGCATCATCAGGTTGGTATAGCAATAGCAGTAGACTTATATACCGCTTCATAGGGCTTTCAGCCCTCTCTAAGCGGTTTACAGAGAGTCAGCATATTGCCCCCAACAATCTGGGTCCTCATTTTACCCACCTCGGAAGGATGGAAGGCTGAGTCAACCCTGAGCCAGTGAGATTTGAACCGCTGACCTGCTGATGTAGCAGTAGCCTGCAGTGCTGCATTTAACCACTGCGCCACCTTGGCTCTTATGGTATGTCCGCTGGTATGCCGGACAGTTGGCCTTGGCGGCAAATCCTCTCTCTGCCACATGCGCAGATGGTGAGAATAACTCCCTTTTTACAGTCACTCCTGCACTAAACACTTCCCCACCCAAATGCCATGCGCCCCCCTCCCCGTTTCAATGGCAGCCGAAAGCAAGCAGCAGAGGCTGACAGTAGCATTTGATAAGATAGGCTATGATGAGTGAAACTAAGTAAGGAGATAATAAGAGAAAACATTTCTGAGGTGCTTCAACTCTGAAGCATCTGTGGCGGGAGATCAATAGTACCTGGGAAATTAGGTCCCTTTGTTGCTGTCCCCCCACCCCTTCACTAGAAAATGGTTTCTCCATCTACACCAGCTCTCGGGGAAACCAGTAGACCATTGGAGGTGAAATCATCATCCCACCTTGCCTCTGGTCAAACACCAAAGGGAAACCAGACAATTTTTCCTCATGATGATCTGTTCTGACCCCCCTCGTCCCACACCAACACACACTTTGAGCCAAAGATAAGTTATGGCATTTAATTAACAGACAGACAGGTCCTTGGTAGCAAACCGGCACAGACAAGCTTGGGCAACAATCCAGCACAGATTAGTCGTGGCAACAATCCAGCCTGCCAAGCTCACAATAATGTCCTCCGACATTAGTTCCTGCGTTGACTTCTGCAAGAGGGGCGCGTGCACAAGCAGTCCTATTTTTAACCTACCACCAAAAGGGTAGCAGCTTTCATGGCATTCACATAGGATGATGTTCTGACCCTCCTCGTCCCACACCACAACACACCGAGCCAAAGATACGTTAAGGAATTTATTAAAAGACAGACAGGTCCTTGGCAGCAATCCAGCAGATAAGCCTTGGCAGCAATCCAGCCTGCCAAGCTAGACACAAAAGTTCTCCAACTTTTAGTCAATGGGTTGACTCCTGCAAAAGGGGCGTGTGCACAAGCAGTCCTTTTATAGTCTGGAGAGGAGCCAAATGACCACCAGCTGAGTGCAGTTACCTCCTGTAACTGTGCAACTGTTCCTGACGCCTATTAGCTCTTCGGTGCTGGGCATCCAGGAATAACTCACTGCTGACCTCAGGCTCACACTACCTTGTCTCTTCCCCACTGGTCCAAGGCTCAGGCGCTTCCTGGTGGCCAACCAGCCTCTCTGCACCCTGCTCGGAGCAGGAACCCTGTCCAGGGTCTGCCACATCCTCCAAAGGGCGCCTCGCTATCAGAGTCTGGTGGCAGCTCCAATGGCTCCTGCTGGGTCATAATAATGATCTATCCCTAACTTTCTCTTTCAGGTCTTCCACTCATTGCCAGTTGGTCAAACTTCAGTGAAGCCTGCGCACATGCGCAGCGGGTGAGCACAGGGGGTTGTGCACACACGCTATTGCACAAACTGTTTTAGTATCCGTGCAGAAAAACGTTTGCCATCACTGCTATGAAGCGAAAGCTTGCCTTTTTCTTTTTTGTGATTTCCCCCGCCCCCCCAGAACTCTTTATTTATTTAAAATATTTGTAATCTGTGTTTTTCAAAACAGTCTGGCCACACCGGCAGAAAAAAATGAAATTTCTCTGAAGAATAAGACACCCACAATTATTTGAGGAAAAGGCAATATAGACTAATGCGATTGTGACAACGTATTCATTGCTTTTTGGTGTAAATCTCAACCCTTCAAGCAATGCATATTTTTACTGCTGAACTATATGCAGAATTATAATAAAAAAGCATTCATAAATCTTTCCAAGACCTGATTAGGCTTCTCCTTCCTTTTTTCACAGCATCCATTAAAAACTCTTGTATATTACAGTGGTTTGAGGCTATTCTTACAGTCCTGCTTTTATTTAATAAGATTAATGACAGAAAATTAGTCAAGACAAGTGTTTGCCTGTTTCGTTTATCCTTCTGGGGTTAAATTAGAGGAGGGAAATGTTCCTCTGTCATGTTATTTAATTAGTAATAGGCAGAAAGATTTTTTTTTCAAAAATGTTTTACTTGTATATTGAAATTATTTGTAGCTCAAAGGCCTTCTTGTCACTGCAAAGAACTAAATTAGAATTTGTCTGACTTTTATCATTCACAACTTTCTTTGGCACTAGCAGTGTTAAAATATTCAATTATATTTCAGAAACTAAAGGTCTAACTCTTAGAACTGTTTATCTGTCACTTGCCAAAGTTATTTTTTTCCCCCAGGCTAATACAATGAAACAGTCATCTGACTAAGAAGATAAACTGCTGAGTTGGATGTTGAGAAAGTACTTTACAAATCAATAACATGATATTAATTTCTTTATTTTATTTTATTCTTTATTTAGCAATAGCAATAGCAGTTAGACTTATATACCGCTTCATAGGGCTTTTGCTAAGGTTATAAATGTGAAGATTGGTCACAAAGAGCTGAGGTGGCGCAGTGGTTAAATGCAGCACTGCAGGCTACTTCAGCTGACTGCAGTTCTGCAGTTCGGCGGTTCAAATCTCACCGGATCAGGGTTGACTCAGCCTTCCATCCTTCCGAGGTGGGTAAAATGAGGATCCGGATTGTTGTTGGGGGCAATATGCTGACTCTGTAAACCGCTTAGAGAGTGCTGAAAGCCCTATGAAGCGGTATATAAGTCTAACTGCTATTGCTATAGAGAGACATTTCATTGATAAACTTTCATAAACATCAAATGGAGAAAACACGTGTCTAAAAATGTTAATAAAGTTACAATCAAACAAATGGGACACGAATGAATAATCGTCATGCAACATCATTGTCATTTCGTGCCTTTACTTACACAATAGTTTTACCAATGTTCTGAAATGCCTTCTCCACAAATTCTCGGACACTGTGGACCTCACCAGTAGCTATTACAAAATCCTCTGGTTCATCCATCTGTAACATGAGCCACATTGCCTGTGGGAAAGAAAAAAGTAAATTCTGATTAGTCACTAGGATAGAAATCAGGAGTCTCGTGAGTTCTAGTTTGGCCTTAGCTATGAAAAACTGGCTGAGTGACGTATTCTCATTTATTCTCCCTCAGCCCAACAACTCACCTCACAGAGTTGTCTTTGTGTGGGAAATAGGAGGAAAGAAGGTATCAGGTATATTCGCCACTTCAGTTATTTATAGCAATAGCAGTTAGACTTATATACCGCTTCATAGGGCTTTCAGCCCTCTCTAAGCGGTTTACAGAGTCAGCATATCGCCCCCACAGTCTGGGTCCTCATTTCACCCACCTCGGAAGGATGGAAGGCTGAGTCAACCTTGAGCCAGTGAGATTTGAACCGCTGAACTGCAGATAACAGTCAGCTGAAGTGGCCTGCAGTACTGCACTCTAACCACTGCGCCACCTCGGCTCAATTTATAAGAGAGAGAAAAAAATCAAGCGGAATATAAATAAAATAAATAAAATTTCTTAATCTTCTTTGGCACTTTATATTGTAAAACAGTCAAATTTGAGTCTAATTGACAGATTCAGGTCAGTGGTGAAATTCAAATTTTTTTTTTTACTACCGGTTCTGTGGGCGTGGCTTGGTGGGTGTGGCAGGGGAAGGATATCGCAAAATCTCCATTCCCACCCCACTCCAGGGGAAGGATACTGCAAAATCTCCATTCCCTCCCCACTCCAGGGGAAGGATACTGCAAAATTCCAATTCCCTCCCCACTCCTGGGGGAAGGATATTGCAAAATCTCCATTCCCATTCCTCCACTCTGGGGCCAGCCGGAGGTGGTATTTGCTGGTTCTCCAAACTATTCCAATTTTCCGCTATTGGTTCTCCAGAACGTGTCAGAACCAGCTGAATTTCACTCTTGGTTCAGATCCTTTTCTTGACAACAACATAGAAGTGGCTTCTACAATTTTTTACCTTTACTTCTCAGTTTAACATCTTACCTGCATACTTATTCCATTTTGGAATAAGCAATGATACACAAAGCAGAAAAAAAAGAAGTAAAAAATAGTATGCCAAGAAATTAAGATATTGGTTTTACAGACATACAACACACCCAGTCCTACATTTCATTTGGTAATTCGTGATCTTCTTCCTGCATTCTATATGCAGTAGTTACTATTATAAAGGCCCATTATGGATTTAGCCTAATGTGGCTTTCATTTATAGAAGTGGTGTAGATTAGCTTACCAATAGTTTTACCTATTTTTATTTTAATCCAAAAGGTGCTTTTCTAAAAGGCAACTGGACTTTCTGGGTTTTATTTCCCATGAAAATGTTTCACTTCTCAGTCAAGAAGCTTCTTCAATTCTAATTCTTGGATGAGAAATGTAATATTTTGAAGGAACCAACTCCCCACCCCCAACTTGAGAGACCGCCTACTGCCAATTACCTCCACTAGACCGATTCAATCGCATCGATTAGGCCTCCTCTGAATCCCATCTTCTAGCCAGTGCAAACTGGCAACTACCCGGAGGAGAGCCTTCTCGGTGGCTGCTCCGTCCCTTTGGAATAAACTCCCCGTGGAGATTCGGACCCTCACCACCCTCCAGGCCTTCCGCGCCGCTTTAAAGATCTGGCTGTCCCGGCTGGCCTGGGGTTAAGATTGTAGCCCCACTCGAATTGTGCGATTGTTGTATTTTCTTTTTAACATGCTGTATTGTCTATTGTTTGTCTTCTCCCCCCTCCCTCTTTTGAATTGTGAGCCGCCCTGAGTCCCCCCAGGGAAAAGGGCGGCATACAAATAAAGGCAAAACAAACAAACAAACAAACAACCATGACCTGGATGATTGAGAATCTCAGGTTTCAGGTTTCGTTTTATTTATATGCTGCCCTATTCCCAGCGGGACTCAGGGCGGCTCACAAACCCAAGAGGGGAAGGGAAACACAAGAACTACAAATACAAGCCTTTAAAAAAGCCAACAGACACACAATCGAGAGGGGCAGGGAACTCATCAACCCCAGTGTTGACACTGTGTTTGTATCCATAAACCAACAATTCATGAGTTGTGGGACAACAGATAAATTTCACAAACGAACAAATCATAACATTCTTGCTATAGCAAGATCACTTTTTGCCATATGTCTAATAGGTCTCAAACTCAAAACCCGATTTTATTCAAGATTCCTTGTGCCGTTCTAAGCAAGTTAGCATCTTTAGCCTGTATCTCACCAACGGAGAGGTCCATGTGATGTACTGATGCACAGTCTGTATTTGCGAAAGACCGCCTCCTGCCGATTACCTCCCTCAGACCGATTAGATCTCACAGGATCTCCTCCAGATTCCATCTGCCAGCCAATGTCGGCTGGCGATCCCCCGGGGGAGAGCCTTCTCTGTTGCAGCTCCAGCCCTCTGGAATGATCTCCCTGTCGAGATCCGGACCCTTACTACCCTCCCGGCCTTCCGCAAAGCCACCAAGTCCTGGCTGCTCCAGCTGGCCGGGGAGCCTGTGAAATATCCAGCCCCACGGAAATTGTGAATGTTGTGGTTTTGTTTTTAAAGTGTTGTCTTTGTCTAGTTTCCCCCCTTTCCCTTGTCTATTGTGAGCCGCCCGGAGTCCTTCGGGAGTGGGCGGCATACAAGACAAATCAAATCAAATCAAATCAAATCAAAAATTTAGTTTATATTAGAGGAAGAAATAACTGATTATTTTCCCACAAACTATATGTATCACCGCAATATAAGAACACTTATCTGTATGATATATTTAATCTATCCCACATTTGCCGCCAATAGTCAAGCAAAGATAAAAGTGGAGTGCTGCTTTCAACCTTTCTGGGAAACCAAAAGTTTATCCACAAGTATATTCAACTGTTTTCAGGAATAACTGTTTATTTTCTACCAACAGTGTTAGTTGCCCTTGTAATCTGGGATGTAACAAAATGGACAAACTGTGAGCGGAACAGTTGGTCATGTTCCAGGGACAAATATACCATTTGTTATGGACAAATGGAGCATCAGAGAGGTGCCTTGTAAGTGTACTGAAAATCAAAACAGCTTGAAGTGTGGCCTCTAACTGCTAAACAACAGAAATTCTTCATTCTATTAGGGTTTTTTTTGTTCTTCCAATGGCATTTTCCTTTGGATATTTTTTACATACAGTTGGTATACAGCTTAGGGACACTTATGGATCACTTCCTTTGAGATTCACTTTGCCCAAATAGTGTGGAATTTCTTTCATCAATTATGACTTACAATCATCCATTTCAACTACCAAGAATAAAAGTTGTTGTTATAGTTACATACATGGTAGATAGATGATAGTTGTACTACATTCTTTGCTGCTTGATGTACTGTGTGAAATGCTGGTTATCCTACATGCTGCCTAGATGTGATTGCTGCCGTTTCATCTCATGACACGCAATGCAAGATTTGGATCTTTTGTGTTTTCATGGATGTCAAGTTGCTTTCATGCTCAATAGACTCTTCTCTTGAATAGCATCCTGTTGTGGCCCAGCAGGAGCCGTTGGAGCTGCCACCAGACTCCGACAGCGAGGGGCCCCTATGAGTCGGCTCTGGAGGATGTGGAGGACCCTGGACAGGGTTACCACTCCGAGCAGAGCGCAAAGAGGCTGGTTGGCCACCAGGAGGTGCCTGAGCCTTGGACCAGTGGGGAGGAGACAAGGGAGAGTGATCCTGACCTCAGCAGTGAGTTGTTCCTGGATGCCCCGGCACCGGAGAGCTAATAGGCGTCAGGAACAGTTGCACAGTTACAGGAGATAATTGCACTCAGCTGGTGGTCATTAGGCTCCTCTCCAGACTATAAGAGGACTGCTTGTGCACACGCCCCTTTTGCAGGAGTCAACGCATTGACTAAAAGTTGGAGAACTTTTGTGGCTAGCTTGGCAGGCTGGATTGCTGCCAAGGCTTATCTGTGCTGGATTGCTGCCAAGGCTTATCTGTGCTGGATTGCTGCCAAGGCTTATCTGTGCTGGATTGCTGCCAAGGACCTGTCTGTCTTTTAATAAATTCCTTAAAGTATCTTTGGCTCGGTGTGCTGTGGTGTGGGACGAGGAGGGTCAGAACAGCATCCTATGTGAATGCCATGAAAGCTGCTACCCTTTTGGTGGTAGGTTAAAAATATTTTTTTATCTGAAGTAAAATAAGATTGGAGTATTGGTCTTGAACTTTTTTTTTTTTTTGCTTAATTACATGTTGTGTTTGGGAGATTTTAGTAGCCAAATGAATGCTTGAATTATTTAGGAAATTTAAAAAGTAAAGACATAAATCTGATGCCTACAATGTTAATATATGAAATTTTTTAAAAAAGATGCATTATAAAGGACAAAGGAGGAACAACTATATCCAGGTTTTAAGTAAATAAATGCAGATATCCATTATAAGACACAATACAGCTTCAGCTATTTTACTTAGCTGGACCTGTTGGTGTAAATATGGTTTCAGTACTAAACAGTTAACGCAGAGAAAACAAAGAAGAGAAATAATAACGATAAATATCTTCGGCATCCCACAGTAGGTTAGTAATGGAGCCAGGAATGGGGACTTCAGGTTTCCAGACTCCCCGTCTAGCACTCAATCAACCAGACCACACCGCTACATATCTGGAAAAAAACTTACCGCTGCTAAGTCCATTCAAAACGAATGAAATATTTTTAATCCCTTTGTGAAAGAAACAGAGAGCTACCTGTAAAGTCGAATTCCTTTTTAATAAATAATCAGCATGCAAACACAATAATTCAATCTATCCCCATATGGTACAAAGGGGCTGCTATCTTGTAGGATAACCCACAATGCTATTTGCATTGACCTCGTCACATCACATTTAAAGAAAACAAGTCTAGTAGGTCCCCAGATGCTAGTGGATACCCTGCAAATCAGATTAATGGAAGCCGTGGGACAGCTCAGTTACTTTCGGTAAATACCACCTGAACTGTTCAGATTCCACTCCTATTCCTCAAATCAGAAATGTATATACTAAATACAGGTAGGCTCATGTAAGTATTGTAGTTGCAAGCCATTTTTACAATTAAAAAGTAAAGCTTGAGTTTAGTAGTATCTTCCAGTTCTGCAGCTGAGCTAGTAGTTTGGATGGAGTTAATTATTGAGTAAATATATAGGACGTCTTTATATTTGTATTCTATGTCAGATGTGATATCTTAAGACATTTTTTATTAGAAAATAATATCTTTAATTTTATTTTAATTTAATCAATCTACAAGCTTAATTGTTTTCAACTAGAAAGTAGAATATAAACCTGACACACACATGACTTTGAAAGGAAGTCTTAATTCTAAGCTCTTACTGGTTTTCCCTTCATTTACGCATAGATGTTTCTTAGGTGCACAAAAGATAAAATAAGGTAACGTTTAAAGATACACTCCTTAAATTACAGAGGAAATCTTCACCAGCTTTATATACTGTACTGATAATTGCTAAAGATGTTATGATGCTTTGAAGAAAACCTCTAATAATTATAGCAAGAAGTGCATAAATAGTATAAGACTAAAGGCTAACATCTAACTTACTCCAAATCTGATTCAAATGAACAAAATACCAAATTCAGGTCACACAATAACTTTTCAATATTTCTTACTAACACCATTGTTGATTGTATGTATATAATGATATGTACTGCATTACCTGGTTCATAAAATGATAAAGTTAATAACGTTAGCTTTATATAATAAAGATTACATTGGGCCTTGAGTTCGCATATAAGGTTATTAATTACTCCAGCAACTTTCATATTGTATAATTTTACTGCATTGCGTCCAACATATTAAAATGCTTCAAGACAAGATTTCAATGCGAATCACCAAATACAAGACTGCAATATATGAATAAATAATTTCTGTGTGATGTCGACTATGACACTATACATTTCTGATGTGTTCTGATGCTGTTTTAACTCCGTATCAAACGCAACGACAAAGTGTATCAAATATTATTTAATTAGGAAAAGAAAAGTTTAGTTTTGCTGCAGTTGCTATTTCAAGCATTATTTTAAAAATGTAGTTTTTTAGTTAGTTAATAACCAACTTTGCTTCATCTTTTCATAACTGCTTATTTTATAATATAGTTACTGATCATGAATATATATGGTTCAGTCTGATTAAAAAAAAAACCACGGGATTGATTCTTGACTCATTCATTTCTGGGTTTCTTGCAGCTTCTTCTGGATCAGAATACATACAAAGAAAGAAATACTGCAACTGTTATGGAATTGATTGCTGGTTTGATAAAGGAGAAAATCTTCGTTCAAACTTCAACAGAGTATAATGAATAATCACCGATTGCAAATATAGGACATACAACATGCTAAATTAGAAGATAAATCGTCCTGTGTGCATAATGTTGCTTGAATTGCTGCAAAGCTGCAGCCTAGTGGATCCCATCATAATGCTAGACCATGTTCCAGAACACAAAGGCCTCTGTGCCATAGGTATTCATCCGTTCATCTCTTTATACAGCTGTAGAGTGTTTTGGTCCATTTGTTCTCTGATGGGGCTGCACAACTGAGCTAAAAGTTCAGCAATTCTCACCTTCCTGTTCACATGCTGAAGACTGTGACCCGTGACACGGCTAGGCCTCGATCTGTGATAAAATTCGCCGCTTGACTTTGGCTGCCTGTTAACTATCATGAGGTTACACACTAAAGGCAAAGACAGAATTTTCTAAACGCTATTAACAAAATATGATCCAATAGAACACGAGACTTTTATGAACACAGAGTTCTCCAAGAGGTTTTCTTATTTGTAATATATATATATATATATATATATATATATATATATATATATATATATATATATATATATATATATATATATATATATATATATATATATATATATATATATATATATATATATATATATATATTGTGTGTGTGTGTGTGTGTGTGTGTGTGTGTATGTATATTTAAAGTCACAACCCCTGGTATGCCCCAATTATGGGAGGAAACTAACTGCTTCTATTCTCTGTCCATCGGCTCATCACAAGAGACCATCCAGACAGAAAGCCTACATATATACATACATACATACATACATACATACATACATACATACATACATACATACATGTAGTATTTGTGCTGATAAATAAATAATCAGCACAAATACTACACAAATGTAACAAAGGCAACAGTAAAATATTGGGCTTTCTGTCTGGATGGTCTCTTGTGATGAGCCGATGGACAGAGAATGGAAGCAATTAGCTTCCTCCCATAATTGGGGCATACCAGGGGTTGTGACTTTAAATATACATACATACATACATACATACATACATACATACATACATACATACATATCATTGTTAAATTTGGTGATAGATTAGTGATAACTAAGTAAAATAAATCCACAGAACAGTGGAATTTATCTCTGGACTTTTAATAGTGAAATTGCCTCTTTAATGCTTGAGTTTTTTCAGGAATTCCAAATATGGGTTTGTAATCTTGTATGGGGAAGTATACAAAATCCAACTGTGGTGTGAAGTCCATAGTCTTATTTTTCATGTGTGACCCCCATTCATTTTAGATTTCATTTCATCAACGATTACTATGTAAAGCGTATGGGCATTTAGTATATCTATCGTACGGACATTTTTGTAATTATTTTCCTCGCATTTATGGTTTGCATGCAAATCAGAAATAGGTTCCCAACATTTCTTTTCTGACAGATGTAATAATATAGCCGCAATGATGATCAAAAGCAGCATTTTTAAACTTAACAACAGGCTTGATTTGTAAACAAATAAATGGAAAATAAAACGAGCATGGGAATTCATTGCTGACTTTCTGTTAACTTTACAGAATAAAATGTTATGCCAAGGATATTACACTAGTATTCCTGGCTAAGTTTGGCAGTTGAAATGTTTTGATGTCGGGAGACAAGTAAGCATTCATACGGGCTAACACTCTTGCAGAAAGAACCTGTTTTCTTTCTCTGTATTTGTGTGAGAAAGTATAATTCCATGTAGTGTTTCAAGCAATTGTAGTCATGTCTCACCAATTTAGCATACCAAACAAAACTTATTAACTGTGCTGTCATCCATTAATACAACTCTTGTTAATCAAGGCTCACTTTAACTTCTTTTCTTGCCTCCTTACCATAAAGGAAGCATTCATGTGCTCATGGTAGCAAGACTAACCTGTACAGTGTCTTAACTGTGGTGTAAACTTCTTGAAACTTTTCAATCGTTCATTTCCTCAGTTATTTCTAATTCTTCGTGACTCAGAATTGTTTGACAGTACTTGCTTCTTTGACTCGTATTATCTATATCTATAGTAGAGTAGAATCTGATATACTATCACATTGATCATGATACAATATTTGGAAATAGCAACTGACATCACCATTTGCTTAATCTCATTTACAAGTACCGGAGTATGGGAAGGAAAGACCAATATTTGAGAGAAATGAAATATAAAAATTATAGCCAATGATACTGTAATTGCTTCATTATTTACAAATAGTTTTCTAATCACGCAGACTTTAATCTTACGTTTTCTACTCATAAGAAGTAATTTTAAAACCAGGTCTACCCATATAACTGCAACCACAGCTAAAGCCTTTAACGAATGTTCCTTGTAGCAATTTAGCTTTGAAATGCATTGCTCAAGAATAGCAAGCTAAAGATTTAGTGACACAGTACACCGAAAATTGGAATGTTTCCCAGTATTTATGAAATAATAGAGGGGGTTATGCTATTAGATTCTGTTACATGGCTACCACCAAAGTAAATATGGCGGTCTTGGCGAACCTATGGCATGAACAGGGGAGTGCTTGTGCGGGGCTGCGCATGCATTGCATTTTGGTGGTTCGGGCGCACGTCTGCGTTTTGGGCACTGGGTCCAGAAAAGGTTAGTCGTCACTGAGATAGGGGAACAAAGGTTTTTGTTAGGTGCTATCTCTTTCTGGTTAGGTAAGGAGGTTTATTTCTAAACGATGATATATCTCCTATACAGTGGTGGGATTCAAATAATTTAACAACCGGTTCTCTGCCATAATGACCAGCTGGGTAGGCATAGCTCAGTGGTCATGTGACAATGTGGCTGTGGCCAACTCATGTCGATGGGCGCTTCACCTTAGCTGTTGCAATGTAATAAGGGTTAACCGGAGAGGCAGTTTCTGTAAGCAGGGCAATAAAGATGAGGCTAGAAACAACACCAGAATGTTTCCTTCCTGCCTTCCTTACAGGATTAGCCCTGTAAAGTGGGAAAAAAAGAAAATGAGATTTCTTCCAACAACCAGTTCTCCGAACTGCTTAGAAAGTTACGAACTGGTTCTCCCGAATAGGTGCGAACCGGCTGAATCCCATCACTGCTCCTATACAAACTCTAAGAGAATGAAGCACCCTTGTCCCTGATGGTATGGGGAGCCCTAATCAGTAGCTTTTAGCTAGAAATGTTAAACAAATGCTGTGCTCGTTTAATTCCTCGTTTAGGCCTCTGCTCTATAGTAAATAATTCCTCTGGCCTTCTCGATTAGCTTTTTCACTTACATGCTTGCCAAATAGATAAGATGGAGCATGTTTTCCTACAAATAATTATGTTCCCCCCCCCCCCGTCAGTAACCTGCTTTAAATGTGGCCATTGGGCTCAGGAACAACAGTCTTGCTCTTGAAAAAAAAAATAATAATAATTGGAGGACCTCAATGGAAGGGAAACCAATGCAATTTCTTAGCATGCTGCAATGCTCAGGGAGGATAGTACTAAACAAAGAATAGTGGGGGTTTTTTTCCTTGTGAAACTCCTTGGGCAATGCAAATTCAATATCTGGGAATAGAAGAAAATGCTTAAGAATAGACGCAGTACAATCTAGACAAACTTTAAAATATGAACTCTGAGAAACTTTTGCCCTCAATTCATTCTAAAATTTTCATCGTTCGCTTGGAGTGAATGCACAATGCCCCTACTGTATTACCAAGCATAAATCCAACGTTGCCTTCTTCCTGGTATCAGCGAGTGTCAAATTATTGTTTCTTCAACATACAAAAGTATTTGTGTAAGGCTTTGTTTCTGAACTTTAGACATCTTTTTGCCAGAGGCAAAATGAAGCAGAAAGCTGTTTGCTGGGAAAGTTCACTGACAAAAGGAGTTTAATATATATGTCACCCTTCACTTTTTCTTTAATTTTTTTCCCCTGTAAAGTTTCAGAATGATTTTTTTTATACAGGTGTTTTGTGTGCATACATGCGTGGCTGGGTGTGTATCCTACCCTGAAACCATGATGTTTAGATAGTCCTCGACAATTGTCCAAAATTTCTGTTGCTAGGTGAGACAGTTGTTAAGTGAGCTGTGTCCCATTTTATGATTGGATTGGATTTATTACATTTATATGCCGCCCTTTTCCCCGAAGGGGACTCAGGGCGGCTCACAATTCAAGTCAGGGAAGGGGGTACAGACAGGGAATAAAAAAGACGAACATAACAATACACAATTTAAAAGCACACAACAGCCATACCATTCGAGGAGGGGGGCAAAAGCTCTTTAGCCCCAGGCCTGTCGGAACAGCCAGGTTTTAAGGGCTTTGCGGAAGGCCTGGAGGGTGGTGAGGGTTCGAATCTCCACGGGGAGCTCGTTCCACAGGGTCGGAGCAGCCACAGAGAAGGCTCTCCTCCGGGTAGTCGCCAGTTGGCATTGGCCGGCGGATGGAATTCGGAGGAGGCCTAATCTGTGGGATCTAATCGGTCTATTGGAGGTAATTGGCAGCAGGCGGTCTCTCAAGTACCCAGGTCCAATACCATCTATCATCCCCAATGATCTTTGCTGCCACAGTTGTCAAGTGAATCGATGCAGTGGCTTATTTAGTGGCGTGGTGAAGTGAAGTGAATGTGGCTTCCCCATCGACTTTGCTTCTCAGAAGGTTGCAAAAGGTGATCACATGACTTCAGGACAGCTATCAAAAGCGTACGACAGTTGCCAAGGATCTGAATTTTGATCATGTGACTATGGGGATGGCCTTAAGGATAGCGAAGACAGAACTAAAAAAAAATCTATCTGCATTGAGCAGGGGATGATGAAATATATTTTCTTACTTTTTTTATTTTAGTTATAATAAAAGCTACCTCCCACTATAGAATAGGAAGCAATTTGAGTCTTAGACAGAAAACCTCAGAGTGTGACTTTTAAAACTCTAAACAGTATATATAATTGATAGCTAGAATATTTAAAAAACAGTTCTTTAAGTACCCTACCTGTTCTGACCCCCCTCTTCGCTCGTTCACAAACGACAGTCAGACAGAACTTCAAAGGAAATATCTTTATCAGTCCTGGCTCAAGCTGGCTGCAAGCCCAAAAATAAACGTAGATGAAGTCTCTGGCAAAAAGTTACACAGCAAAAGCAAAAACAAAAAGCTCTTACAGCAAACCAGGTTTACAGAAAGCAAATCACTTATCCAAGTGCCTCTTTCAATCTCGAAACAATGAACCACACACGACGAACGACGAACCACAAACGTTCGTCATGTGTGGTTCATTGTTTCGAGATTCAAAGAGGCACTTGGATAAGTGATTTGCTTTCTGTAAACCTGATTCAACGAGGCACTTGGATAAGTTGACTTCTGCCCCGAAGGCGTGGCACCATCCGTCTTTTATCTGCAGAAGACGACCCTAACGAGCAACAGCTGCTCATTAGTCCTGCATCCCGACGCAACTCACAGCAAGCTTCTGCTGAGTCACAACACCTACCTCTTGGGAAATTTCTTCGTAGTATATTGAATTGAATTGAGTTGAATATTTTATTTGACCAAGTGTGATTAGACACACAAGGAATATGTCTCCCGTGCAGAAGCTTTCAGTACACATGCAAAGCAACAGAATAATGATAATCATAATAATAATAATAATACCCAAAAGAGGGGGAAGTACGAAAGATAATAAAAAGGATAAATAATAATACTACAGCTATACTATATAGCAGTAATACACAAAGACATTAGGTGTTCAGCAGAGGGATGGTATGAGGGGAAAAACTGTCCCTTTGTCTAATTTTTTTGGCCCGCAATGCCCTGTAGTTCGGTCCCAAAGGAAGGGGTTGAAACAATTCATGTCCAGGATATGAGGCTCTGGACATGAACTGTTTCAACTCCTTCCCTTGGGACAGAACTATGGAAAACAGGCTGATTGCAGTTGTTCTTTCTGCTATCTTAACAATCTGTTAGAGCAGTGTTTCTCAACCTTGGCGACTTTAAGTCCTGTGGACTTCAACTCCCAGAATCCCCCAGCCAGCTGTGCTGGCTGGGGGATTCTGGGAGTTGAAGTCCACAGGACTTAAAGTCGCCAAGGTTGAGAAACACTGTGTTAGAGTCTGTATAGTATAGTCTTTATTGTCACTGTACAAAATAAATACAACGAAATTGGTTGTATCTGTAAATCAATATCTGTCCTGTTTAGTTGCCATACCAAAAGTGAATTGTCCTACTAATTATCAATAACAACAATTCATGAAAGGATCTCCTTTAAGGCAACACATATCCTATAGCAGCGATGGCAAACCTGCCATTGAAACGAGGAGGGGGGGCATGGTATTTGGGAGGGGACTACTACTTGTACTGGAGGAAGATTCTGGAGTTTCTGCTGCCTGTCGGACTGCGCATGCGGAGGAGGTTTCCCGCCAAGGCCAACGGCACCGACATTCCATCGTGGTGATGCCTTTCGAAGTTATCTCGCACCTGACACTTGGGAGAATTATGATTGGACTGTGACCGGGATGCCAAGCGGAGGGGAATGGGTTATCCTATATATCATTTGCTTTCGCGCCTAAATAATCAGTCTTCGCTTTGCTACGCTTCTGATCATTTATAATTAGTAAAAGTACACTTGATTTCTATCAATGGAGTCTTGTGGTTTTCTTTCCTAATTATCCAATGGAGGAGTGCTGATTATTATTTTTGTTGTTGCTGTTGCTGTTATTATTATTATTTCCAAAAATATGAAGAATGCTTCCAGGTTTGACCCTTTGTGAAACTATTTCTAAAGAATCAACTTACATGGCTTCAAGTGTTAACTTTCTCTTATATACAAATAAAGCACAAATATTCTTTTTTTAAAAAAATATCTAAAAACCTCAAAAGCAGCCACCCTATTTAATCAACTTAATCGCTGTATGAGTGAAGGGTGGTACCCAGAATGTGGTCAGACACAGCAGACACTGGAATGAATGCTAGGAAAGGACTAGTCAAGGCCATGATTGTTGTTGCTGTTTTTTTTAAACAAAGAATCTTAGTCAACTTTCAAGGGATGTAATGGTTTGTTGCTATAACAACTTAATCCCTTTAAAGCCATTCACCATACCGGGTGTATTGATCACCATGATGCCAGAACAGGCTGATTTGCTTGGTTCAGATTAAGGGATTCATGCCATGCTGTCTCGATTCTGAAAGAAAATAGGATTAGCCAAGTACTTTGCACAAAGAGACCATCTCAATTTCAACCAGGAAGCATTATGCTTATTATAAAGGAAACAAATTTAAAAAAAGGGAAAAAAAAGAAAGCACTTCAGCATCCCTTGTAAATCTATGGAACATTAAATGAATGTGTCTAATAAATATGCATACAGTATTCCAAGCACAGAGTGTGATGAGATCTTAAGACTGAATAAGTACATGGCTATAGGACAAAGAAGGAATACGAAGGCTGTACCGTATATACTCGAGTATAGGCCGACCCGAATATAAGCCGAGGCACCTAATTTTACCACAAAAAAAACTGGAAAAGTTATTGACTCGAGTATAAGCCTAGGGTGGGAAATGCAGCAGCTACCGATAAATTTCAAAAATAAAAATAGATACCAATAATGCCATTGCCCATTGAATAACATATACAGCCTGCCTGTGCCCATTAAATATACAGTAGCCATTGTAAAAATTTGCTCTGGATAACAAATTATTATCACACAATACCGGTGTATTCAATGAAATACTTCACTCACCTCATGATGCTGATGTCCCGCTGTGATGCTGATGTCCCGTGCAGCCGCGGGAGCGATGTCCCGCCTCCTATGACACACGGCACAGCGATTCCTATCATTGGATCACTGTACCAGAGGAGGTGGGACATCGCTATGTGGCTGCTTGCCATAACAAGGAGGAGGTGGGACATCGTTGCAGAGCGGCAGGAGGGGGAGGAAGGGGAATCGTAAGATAGCCCTGCATTACATTAGAACGTGAGGAGGGGGGATGGTGCGGTGCGTGCTGCGCGGCAAACTGACACAGAGGGAGGGGAAACTCAGGGGCGCTGGGCCATTCACGAGCGTCACCCAGCGGCATGGCCCCACCCCTTTTTCTCCTCCATTTCGGGCAAATTTTTCACTGACTCGAGTATAAGCCGAGGCGGCTTTTTTCAGCTCAAAAAGTGGGCTGAAAAACTAGGCTTATACTTGAGTATATACAGTAATTGTATTTATGAGATATGAATTCACAGGAAACCTGTATAGGTTTAGGGGGGTTAGGTTTAGGGGTTAATTTTAGCTTTAGCGTTTACAGCATGCTTTTTTTGTCGCGCTGTGATGACGTCAGCTACGCGGTTTCGTCGAGCACGCTTTAGTCGAACGCGGTTTTGTGGTGGAACCAAAATCTGAAGTGATTTATCTTGATCTGATTTTTTTTTTACATCTCTAAAACCTGACACTTGTAGTCTTTCTCTATCCACTGAATATAGTTTGGCCTACCAGTGAAAGCTTTCATTGTGAATCTATTTTATTCAGCCTGCCTACGAAAAAATAAAAGCTTTGTCTGACACCATCATTGACGAATTATTCAATTCATGTCAAAACTTGCTGTTAAATGCTAGATCGGTTCTTTCATACCTATTAGGCAAGGAAGGGAACAATCGCTTTCAAGCAACAGTCGAAGTGGTTATCGTGCAGGGTGGTTGTGAGGGCATATCATCTACGAGACCGTCTTCTGCCACGTACCTCCCAGCGTCCGATAAGATCTCACAGGATAGGCCTTCTCCGGGTGCCGTCGACTAGACCAGTGTTTTTCAACCTTGGCAACTTGAAGATGTCCGGACTTCAACTCCCAGAATTCCCCAGCCAGCGAATGCTGGCTGGGGAATTCTGGGAGTTGAAGTCCGGACATCTTCAAGTTGCCAAGGTTGAAGAACACTGGACTAGACAATGTCATCTGGCAGCTCCTCGGGGGAGAGCCTTCTCTGTGGCTGCCCCGGCCCTATGGAACGATCTACCCCCAGAGATCCGGAAACCTCCCCACTCTCTCGGCCTTCCGAAAGTCTACTAAGACCTGGCTGTTCCGGCAGGCCTGGGGCTGTTGACCTCTTGAATGAGGTCCAGCCCCACTTGAGTGCATGATGTGTCTTTTTAATTTGTTCTCTCTCTATTTTAAATTTTTTAGCATTCTTTTAGAATTGTTTTATGTAAGCCGCCCGGAGTCCTTCGGGATTGGGCGGCATATAAATTTATTAAATCTTGAATCTTGAATGAGGGGACACAGGTAGTCCTTGATTTACAACTGTTCACTTAGTGACCAATCAAAATTATAACAACACTGAAAAAAGTAACATTTTTCACACTGCAGCGTCTCCATGGTCACATGATCAAAATTCAGACGTGTGGCAATTGGTTCATATTTATGACGGTGGTAGTGTCCGGGGGTCATGTGTATATCTTCTGTGACCATCTGACAAGCAAAGGCTATGGGGAAGCCAGATTTACTTAACAATAGCAATAGCAATAGCAGTTAGACTTATATACCGCTTCATAGGGCTTTCAGCCCTCTCTAAGCGGTTTACAGAGTCAGCATATTGCCCCCCAACAATCCGGGTCCTCATTTCACCCACCTCGGAAGGATGGAAGGCTGAGTCAACCTTGAGCTGGTGAGATTTGAACCGCCGAACTGCAGTTAGCAGTCAGCTGAAGTGGCCTGCAGTACTGCACTCTAACCACTGCGCCACCTTGGCTCTCTACCAAGTTAACCGTGTTAACTTAACGGCTGCAGTGATTCACTTAACAACTGTGGCAAAAAAGGTCATAAATGGGACAAAATTCAGCTACCAAATGTTTCGCTTAGCAACAAAAGTTTTGGGCTCAATTATGGTCGTAACTCAAGGATTATCTGTCTTGATACCTGGGAATTCCTGAAAAGCCCTGGGACCCCTGGGCATGGGGTATCTACTTCCGATAGGTTACCTGACCGAGATATTAATGCGTAAGTATTTATCAGCAGTCAGAATGCAATGGGCAGCTTCAAATGATGTGTTTCAACATACTTATCAGTGCCTCGTGAAGTCTGTTTGATCAAAATTTATATGAAGCTCGTATAAACTTTAAGAAACCTCTAAAAATAGCGATGGGGTAATATTTTTGCGAATTAAAATATTAGGAAGTGCACAAATGTCTAAATTCTTCCCAACAGAAACTGTTTCCTGGAGCCAGACCAACAAGTCTGATAATTACTTTGCAGCAAAGTACAATTACAACGTTAACATTTAGGGGATGAAGTTCTTCTGAAGGGTATCACGGAAGCCTAACCTACTTCCCAGCTTTGTTATGATGATAAAATAAAGAAAACCTCCCTGTAAATTGCCTTCAGCTTCTGGAGGAAAGATGGGATATTAATCTATCAAGTTATTTAAAAGTATTTGAAATATTTATGTATTTAAACAAAAAAGTTTGCTATTTTTTTTAAAAAAACATGACAAATAAGGGAAATCTCCTTTTATATTTGATATATTGGGTAGGAGGAGCAAAGCATATGTTCATAATAAATCTGGAATATAGTAAACTACATTTTGAAAGAGAATTCGGTACCAAAGTTGCCTTTTCATTTGATAAAGAATGAAAATATAGAACAGTGTGTAGTTATTATTTCTGAATTGTATTCTCTGTATTTATTCGTACAATGATAGATTTGTTCTTACCAAACCACTTAATTCTAGATTATTTTGAACCAAGGCAGATTCATGTTTTCATTTTGCCCTGGGTAGCTTGTAGCAGATTTCGGGAAGGCGGGATGGTGGTGGTGGTGGTGGGAAATCCCTCCTGAGACGTGGGAGTAGTGGGTTGAAAAATAATACCCTTCAACATTTAAATCAACTTCATCCCAGAAAGAATAAGGACGTGTCTGTTAGAAGACTTCTTTGAGTAATGAAATTAAAACAAATCCAAGTAAAAGGTATTGCAGGATTGTGCTCCGAGAAGCAAATCTTAAAACACATTTGCCATAATACAACTCAATATGCCCATACATTTACATCAAATTGTACAATTGCTGATGAACAGCTAAACTCCATCTTTAACTTAAAGCAACAGCAGAGGAAAGGCACAAGGAGTGAAACAAGATCCATTATTTTCCCGGGCTGCTCTTTCCATTTATCTGATGTATCCCACACAAACACCGTAAATCAGACCTCCCTTGAATTCCACTTTTCCCCCCCGCAACTCTTCCCAGTCCCCGCGGTGAACCCCGCTGAGCCAAGCCAGATGGGTTTGGTAGAGGGATGTCAAGGAAAGTGCTGAAAAGGTGGCTTGGGTCTCTGGCAGATAGTCTGGAGCTAGTTTTTCGACAAATCTCTGGGGATTCTTGTTTTGCAATTTCTCAGGAATGTTTAATTCTCCTCATCCCTTCCCGGAGTCTCTCTGGAGGAGGTCACGGAGGCCTGTGACATCCCTGGAGGGCACACTGCCTAACTAAATTAGCATGAGATAACTTCGGACTGTCTTCCAAACAAGAAAACAGAAGGGAGGGAATTTCATTAAAAGCAGAAAGACTAGGGGATCCGAGTTAATCCCAGCCCTGAGCAGCAGAAAAAGTTGTGTGTTTATACACGACTCTCGTCTCTGTTGCAGAGTTCACTCCCTAGAATATAAAGCTGCCTTAAGTGCGCGACCTGACCTTAGTTGACCAAATTTTGGTTTTATAATAAAGACAAAAGTGAGTTTTGGTGGCTTTCAAGAGTTTGATTAGCAGCTGTTCAGCCTATTTGCGTGTCATTCTGTCAAGTGCAGATATCCAATGGCGCAAGATAAACATTTTCAGCGCTCCAGTCTTATATGAGCTTTTAGAACAGGAAACACGAGCAGTTTAATATGCAGGCCTATTGGAACTCGTATATACAACTGCGGATTTCAGTTTTCATTAGTAAAGCAAATACAGTGTACCTCCAAAACTCACATGGACAATTCAAACAGGCACTTTTACGCCCGGGATGTGGAAAATAAACCTGTTCTCGTAAGTATGAAAATCCTAAAGTGATTTTATTACCGACTCTTAGTAACAGAACATTTTTCAGCAGAGCAAAAAATAATACACAATTTTAAAAAATATTTTAAAATACAGTACTTTTTTTAAAAAAAAAATGGCACTCCAAGAGAAAATAATTAAAGTTACTTTCCAGTGTGGACGAAGGCTTAAGGACAGCAAAGAATATTTGTTGATATTTTGTTTATTTATTCATTTTTTTCTAGACTTTCTGAGGAAGAAACCTGCATTTGAGAAGGAAGACTATAACTGAATTTCTCATTATTGTTGACGTATGACCCACAAATAGAAGTGAGAACCTATCATGTTTCAGTTATTCTGAAAAGTAAGCTTCCTTACTATTGGGCCTGCTGGGAGTAGTAGCCTAACAACAACCCTGTGTAATATAATACTCAGCAGAGGAGGGAAAATTTCTATGAGTAGTGCAGGATTTCTATTTCCATTCGTTTCTAACTAGTACTTGGATTGTACTCTTGCTTATTCCGAATAGAAACGTGGGATCACAGCACAATAGATGTGTAGTGCTTATTATCCAAGTGTTGCGTACATATTCAAGAACAATGAACTCAAATATATTTCTCTAAAGTTATGATGATGTAATTTAATTTTAATTTAGAACAATGAACTCAAATATATTTCTCTAAAGTTATGATGATGTAATTTAATTTTAATTTAGAGGTTACCATTACCTTTGACAGATCTATAGAAGTATACATAAAGGTAGCCCACGTACAATAGGGTGTTAATTCATTTTAGTTAATTGTATTTTCTTTCTCTGAAAGTTAGTTATCTTTTTTAGTTGGGATTGGAATATAATTCTCATGCACAATGTTTTGAAATGGTTATTAACAGTCTAAACAAAAACAAATCCTACTTTTAAAAAAAATCTCAGGGAAGAACAAACTGGATGCAGTCTTCTTTTCCTTATTCCTTATCGCCTGCTATTTCTGATGTGGATTTGGGGAAACATTCCTATTCTCAATGGTTGTTTTATAAACCTTACTAAACAAGAGATAAATATTCCAACGTACAATAATAACTTTCGACAGAAAGATCTGGATTGAAGAACGGTGAACATTTAGGCTCATCACACTTTGCTTTCTTGCTCTGAATCAGGCACAGATTCAGAAATATGCAGGAAGTATCAGTTTTTCAGAAAGCTGCACAGGCTCCTTCTTAATTATTTCCTGGAGGGCTGTCTGAGGACATTTTGCATCCTAAGTTAACTACTCAAGGTTCTCTGTCTTATTTCCACTAGGCAACCCTTATAACTCATTTTGGTTAAGTATGTGAGTTGTCAAATTGGATAAGACTTAGCAGAAAAAAGTCTTTCAATTAAAATAGCAAGCGGCATCAGTACAACAGACTCCCCCCCTAAAAAAATCACATTTACTACCTATTATGCTCCATTGGGACATCCCCCTGTCACTAAACCAAGTTGGTTTTTGAAAATTAACTTCATTAGTTTTTGTAATTACAAAAGTAATATTAATTAAGTTTAGTGAAATTTGTATGCCGCCCACTCCCATTGGGACTCTGGGCGGCTCACAGGCAAGATAAAAGCATTTATAAAAATTTTAAAATAAAAAATACAATATTAAAATTAACCCAACATCCATTCTGTCCAAGAGGGGCTGGATATTAATCAACAGCTCCAGGCCTGCCAGAACAGCCAGGTCTTGGTCGCTTTATGGAAGGCTGGGAGAGTGGTGAGGGTCCGGATCTCTACGGGTAAGATATTTTGCGTATTTTGCAATGTATCATTTTTTCTCTTTTGTTCTGCCCCATGTGATCTATTTACTGTCTTTTCTGTATGCAAAAACATTATGAATCTATAAAAGAGAATCTATAAGAGCCAAGGTGGCACAGTGGTTAAATGCAGCACTGCAAGCTACTGCTAGATCAGCAGTTCAGTGGTTCAAATCCCACCGGCTCAGGATTGACTCAGCCTTCCATCCTTCCGAGGTGGGTAAAATGAGGACCCAGATTGTTGGGGGCAATATGCTGACTCTGTAAACCGCTTAGAGAGGGCTGAAAGCCCTATGAAGCGGTATATAAGTCTAACTGCTATTGCTATTAAAAGATAATGACCCTTTTCTCTTCCATTCACGGCTTCATTAAAAAACAAGGAGAACAACAACCGGTATATTTAGTGTTAAATCACATATAGGTAGTCCTCGCGTTATGATGGTAATTAGGATTGGAAGTTCCATCACTAAATGATGCAATCCTAGCCTAGTTGAAAATTACAGACCAATTTCTTTATGTTGCATCACCTGCAAAGTCGTGGAATCAATCATAAACCAATCCATTACTCTCCAGTTAGAGACAAACAACCTACTCTCTAACAAACAATTTGGTTTCAGGAAAAATTTGTCCTGTAAATCTGCAACTTCTACACTGCAAAAGCATATGGACTACACAACTCGACTAGGGTAAAGCAATAGACGCAATTTACATAGACTTCTGTAAAGCCTTTGATTCAGTGGTTTAGGATCCAATGATCCTAAAACTAAGGAGAACAATCAATCAGTGGAACATCTTACCAAAGGAAAGATTATTCACTTCATTATTTATTAATTAGACTTCTATACCGCTTAATAGGGCTTTCAGCCCTCTCTAAGCAGTTTACAATTTTTTTAGCAAATTGAATCAGCAACTTGCCCCCACAGTCTGGGTCCTCATTTCACCCACCTCGGAAGGATGGAAGGCTGAGTCAACCTTGAGCCTGGTGAGATTTGAACCGCTGAGCTGCAGATCACAGTCAGCTGAAGTGGCCTGCAGTACTGCACCCTAACCACTGCGCCACCTCGGCTCAATTATAGGTGTTAAGCAACCAAATACCCTGCCTATTGGAAACTGTGAGGCAGAGAAATATCTGAAAATATTACAAGTCACTAGCACTGTAAAATGCCATTTCCCCCTTAAAATGTTTAAGATAATGCCTTCAAAATATTGTAAGTCAAAACTGTTATTACTATTACTCAGTTAAACACAGAAAAAAATAATATTAAATAATAACTTTTTCAGATGATGGTAATTTGTGGGCAACATAGCATTAATATAAAATGCTTTTTTGGAACGCTACCTTTTTCTTCATTTAAAATAAATGAACTGGGGAATTAAAATTAAAATTAACCTTAAATCTGTTAAAGGAGTTGCATTAATATAAATAAAGCAGAAATAATCCAGACAGTTTTATGACTTCACACCCACAAACGAAGATGAAAGGTAGCATTCTTGCTCGAGCAAGCGAAGCAAACACCGAAAACAGATGGAGAAGCGATATGGAAATTTCAATAAAGCAGACCACAAAGAAGTATTTATAAGCACCGGGGAACTCAATTTTTTTAAAATTCAAAAATTGGAATTTTGCATTATCCTGGTGGAGTCCCAGAAGGGTACGACGTTCCTTGAAGAGCAGAATGACGATCGAGTTAGATTGGGCTTCTCAACACCTCAGCAAAAAACCCCATGGGTCTCATTTTGCCAGGATGACTATTTACATGACAGGTAAGGGAATAGTTTAATGGGATTCAGTTACACCAGAGTTACACCAGGCCTTTGTGACCTCCGGGTCAACAGAGCAAATGCAAAAGTGACAATGTGGATAATTGCCTGTTTTGGATAATGTAATACTGATTGAGGGTCAATGATTATAGCACCTGAAAGATAAATGAACTGATGTGAAAGGCTCAACAGAAAGATAGAAAACGGGGGAAAGACGGTATGCATCCTTCCAGGGTGAAGAATGAAAAGCTTGAATTCCTGCCTTTGAGAGCAGGAAAGCTGATTTCCTGAATTGAAACCACCAAAACTGACTGGTGGCCAAAACTTTAAATATGCACAGGAAAACTTCTGACAAGAGAGTGAATATATTAGCATAATCATAAGGCGGCCCCTTGTCAGAAGGTTGCAAAAGGCGATCACATGATCCTGGGACACTGCAACGGTCATAAGTATGAACCAGTTGCCAAGCATCCAAATTTTGATCACATGCCTATGGGGATGCTGCAATGGTGTGAAAAATGGTCATAAGACACTTTTTTCAATGACATTGTAATTTTGAATGTCACTAAATGAATTGTTGTAAGTTGAAGACTACCTGTACTTCACCGAGCTTGATGGAGAGAGAGGGAGGGAGAAAGAGAGAGGGGGGAGGGAGGGAGGAAGAGCAGTTTCTAACTTCTTGCCTTCAAAGAAAACTGTCTCACTTAGCTATATTACAAATATGTAATTTAAGAACAAAAGTAGTATAGTATATGAAATGGCTTGCAAAACAGAAAAAAAAATACCATTATTTAAACATCCCTCCTATTTTCTTTCTGCTCTGAACAATTCCAATGTGATTTATCACAAACATGGAAAACAAGGCAGGAAACTTTACAACTTCACGAAAGTGGATGCTAATGTTAAAGAGTCTTTCACTTTTATGGCACGAATCTTTGGGTGCATATTAATCATCATTTACTAACTCATAATCATACATATAAATCCTTTCAATGGCCACGATCTTTAAGTAGTAATAAAAGGAATAATAAATTACTTTGAGGTCAGAAACTGTCAAACACAAGGAAGATGAAATGCAGAGATGCAGATTAAAGTACAAAAGGCCAAGCACATTTGGGAAAGTTCAGGTACTTCACTTCCAAGTATGAGGCAGTAGGAGGGAACCGGCTACTGCTGTTTTATTTAATAAGTCTCCGTATAAATTCCAGCTGCTGCAGAAGTTACAAGAAGTTGAACTCAGAAACAAGAGATTCCATTATCTAAGTGATAGAAAAGTAGAACTCCCTACAGGCAAAGTAGCGTCCAATGAAAGGCTCACTAAGCCCAAGATAAAATTGCACGGTCAAACTCATATTAAATAAATTAATATTTGAATTAAGAGCAAACCACTCATATGCACTCGTAACTCGAAACGTTAGTTTCACAAGACGAACAACAGGTTTTTTTAAAAAAACAGGTGTTATTAGAAATAGAATTATTTACCAGCTATTACTGAAAGAAAGAAAGGAAGAAAGGAAGAAAGAAAGAAAGAAAGAGGGTCAGTGAATAATAATGTTATTCACGCATGTTATTTCACGCGTGTTATTAAGAGCTGAGGTGGCGCAGTGGTTAAATGCAGCACTGCAGGCTACTTCAGCTGACTGCAGTTCTGCAGTTCGGCGGTTCAAATCTCACCGGCTCAGGGTTGACTCAGCCTTCCATCCTTCCGAGGTGGGTAAAATGAGGACCCGGATTGTTGTTGGGGGCAATATGCTGACTCTGTAAACCGCTTAGAGAGGGCTGAAAGCCCTATGAAGCGGTATATAAGTCTAACTGCTATTGCTATTATTTCCCGTTTATCTTCCTCATCCCCAGTCTCATTTGCTTATTGCTTATGAATTACTCCATTACAGAGGAAATTCCTCTCACACTAATAGAAATAAAAAATAAACACCTGAGTTTCTTCCTTACAAAGCTTATTTTTTGCTAGGCCACCTTGCACAGCCAAGGGAGAAAGTGCTGAGAATTCTTTTTACTGTTGAAATGATATATGTTTGTATATTATACCAATAAAAAAAACTATTAGCAATGCAGCTATTTTATTAATCAAGAAAGCCAACAAGTCGTATTGGGTATGCTGTTCTTGAAAAATCAAATTCAAGGGAATTTAAGCTAATCCCCTGTACTGCTAAAGCAAAACATGAATTTGGGAGATCTATTTTCAAACTGACTATCCGCCATATATGAATTCTACTCTATATGTCGCTATATATGGATTCTATTTTTTGAATCCAGCTTTTCCATTCCAACTTGTTTCAGATATAACATTTAATACAACCAAAATCTTTGAACATAAACAGAAAATTTAATACATTTTATCCACTCTACAGAAGGTAAACAAATCTTGCTCAGATTGAATTTCCAAATCACAAACAATATAAATAATATGCAGAAATCTTGGACTCCTCTGACATGCCTAAACCCCTTCTGGATTCATTGCATTTTTTTGGGGGGGGGAGGGAGAGACTACTTTCCTATTGGAAACAAATGAGGACTCAATCTACACAATATTAATGGCTGCTCTGTTTTTCCCCACCTCCAGATTAGAGATGCAATTTGACAAGGGGCCAAAGCCAATTTTGAAAACATGTTGTAGTAATAATGGAAAATAGATGCTTGGAGGAATTCTCCATTCATAAAGTAGTTGGTAGGGGGAAATCCCCAATTATAAAGTAATAATTTATACAAATGTAGTTCTACCTTGTGTCAGGCGTTTTCTTCCTTGCTATCTATCTATCTATCTATCTATCTATCTATCTATCTATCTATCTATCTATCTATCTATCTATCTATCTATCTATCATCTATCTATCTATCTATCTATCTATTATCTATCTATCTATCTATCTATCTATCTATCTATCTATCTATCTATCTATCTATCTATCTATCTATCTATTTATAGGGTTTGTATGCCGCCCACTCTCGAGAGACTCAGGGCGGCTTACAGATAAAAAAGGAAGGGGGAACATACAAAAATAAAAAAAACCCAAACATTAAAATTCCACAACATTCATAGTTTAGGATGGGGCTGGATAAATCAACAGCCCCAGGCCTGCTGGAACAGCCAGGTCTTGCGGATGTGCCAGTAGAAGCTACGTGACTTGGGGCATTGCATTATCTCAAAATAAAAAAAGATAATTTATGAACAATGTATGGAAACACAATGGGACAGAATAGGTGGAAATCCAGATTCCACATGGAATCTCTATCCACAAAATACTTAATATCACCAATGATTAAGTGAGATATACTCACTGCATGTTCATGGACTCAATTGGGCCATCTAAGTGAACCTCGGAATGCAGTATCTTAGTACAATCCTATTTTCCGTCATAAACAGAATTCGAAGGAACCGCAAATTATCTTGTACAAACAGTTTGTTCAGACCTTCTAAAGTCTGGTGAATCAAACGACAAGTTTTGCAATCAATCAAACAATTCTAGGTTTCGAGCCCGAGGCAAAGGCATTTCATCATTTAACAAGAGCAGTATTTTAATTCCATTTCCAAAGGGAAATGGCTTTCTATTTTTTTTTTTAATGATGGCATTCTAGGATTAGTTATAAATAGGATTAGTTATAAAGTCACAGAGAAGACAGAGATGGCTTCTTGGTGCTGACCTCAATATATATACACACATACAGACACGAGAGAGAGAGGGAGGGAGGGAGGGACAGAGAGGGAGAGAGGGAGGGAGAGGGAGGGAGAGAGAGAGAGGGAGGGAGAGAGAGAGGGAGGGACAGAGAGAGGGAGAGAGAGAGAGAGAGGGAGGGACAGAGAGGGAGAGAGGGAGGGAGAGGGAGGGAGGGAGAGGGAGAGAGAGGGACTGAGAGAGAGAGAGAGGGAGAGAGAGGGAGAAAGGGAGGGAGAGAGAGGGGGAGGGAGGGAGGGAGAGGGGACAACTATGTTGATAGCAGTTTAGAAACAATCCATCTGTTTTAGTGGGGTTGAAAAGGGATTGGTACTATATGAATAAAATAGCATGGGATGGGAAGATGGGAAGACTGAACTTCTTCAATACACAAGATTTAGAGTAACCAAGGTAGACTTAAAAAGCTGAAGCAAAATTATTAATTTTGTTATAATCCCACCTTTATTATTTTTACAAGTAAGGCGGTGAACATGTCCAACACACCTTCCTCCTATTATTTTTCCCACAACAAGAACTCTGCGAAGTGGGTTGGCCTGGCCCAAAATCACCCAAGTTGGCTTTCATGGCTAAAGCAGAACTCAAACTCAGGATCTCCCACTTTTGGGCCTGATGCCTCAATTATGTACCTGCTTCTTGTTCATACTAACAAAGAAAAGGAAAAGGAAATAACGAGGAAAAAGAAGACGATAGACTGCTTGGAAAATCAACAACGGCATCCCTTTTAAATATATAACTCCGCGTAATATGACACACGTTAAAACAATCTGCTGCACGGTGTTCTAATAGCACATTTATTTCTGTTTCCATGAAGTACATTGTTTAAGTCAGCGTTTTTTCAACTCTTGTCAACCTTAAGATGTCCGGACGTCAATTCCCAGAATTTCCTATCTGGCTTTCTGGTTGCGTAATTCTGGGAGTTGGAAGTCCACACATCTTAAGAGTTGACAAGATTGAGAAACGTTTGTTTTACGTGGGATCTTGTTTCTCTTGAATAACGCTTCATAAAAGTGACGTGGAGGATGGTAACGAAGTAAATTTGATTTGATTTAATTTGGTGTGATTTATTGCATTTCTATGCTGCCCTATTCCCGGAGGGACTCAGGGCGGCTCACAAACCAAAGTAAGGGGGGGGGGGACACAAACAAGAGGAAAACAACGGACAAACAACTACAACAACTTAAAAACAATCAACAAGCACACAATTCGAGCGGGGACGGGAACTCGTCAGCCCCAGGCCTATCGGAACAGCCAGGTTTTAAGGGCTTTGCGGAAAGCCGGAAGGGTGGTGAGGGTCCGAATCTCCACGGGGAGCTCGTTCCAGAGGGCCGGAGCAGTAAAAGATATGAAAGGACCCCCCCCCACCAAAAGCAGATATTTTACCAACGCATTCTGCAACTCTTCTGGTAAAAAGAGGCCCTGTGCAATTTCCCTCCTACAGTGCATCAAGAGAGACTTCAGCAAATACATGTGTTAGGAAAGAAAGGTGGGGAGAGGGGGAGGCAGAAAGAGGAGGCATTCATCTGAATGAACTTACTATTACCTTTTCAAAAATTCTAAATAAGTCTTGACTGTCTCTGTCTCTCTCTCTCTCTTTCTCTCTCTGTCTCTCTCTCTCTCGGTGATACTGTCTGAATTTCAAACATCTAATTTAATCCACTGAAGGGTCCAGTCCTCCTTTTATTTCCTGTCTGCACTGGAGAAGTCGCCTGTTTCAATTATGACTTTCTCCAGCTCCTACATTTTTTTTGCGCTCCAGCTGGCTCGAAGTGCACTTCCTTGGAAAGTAAAATGCACTAACTGTGCTGATCGGAGACTGATAACACTTAAGGCACAATATTTAATAGCTGGGCTGATAAGGAGAAGTTTAAAAAAAAAAACCCATGCACACAAAACTATTTTTGAACCTAAAACAAAAGAATATTATTTTGCTTTCTGTTCAACTTGATCTTTTGTTCGGGAAACAACAGAATTGTAAAACGCTTCCATAAATTTATACTTCTGAGATGAGTATCGTTTGTTTCTGTTAATTTCTACACGGGGAAAGTTTTAAATGCTTTTGTTCCAAAGTTGTTTTTGTGAGTTTTGGTACTTTCAGACTAGTTCAGACCCATTATTTCATTGAACAGGATTGTGGGATTGATAAGGCACCATTGCAAAACCAAAGTCTGCTAAAAATAAAATTGTTTTGTGTCAAGATGGCAAAAGAGCCTCCGAGCTATAAACACCAGCCCCCCCCCATGTATTCCCCCCCCCTGCTTTATGAAAACCACAAATCTTTTCTTTCCTTCCCTCTTACTCACAGGCCAGTTAAATTACAGTTTAATCTCTTTCAGTAAGCACTCTCGAGACCTTGTTGTCTAAGCAACCCATTATGTGGACTCTCAGCTACAATTTACTATATAGATGCCAGGAGCTTCTTTTAGAAAGGCCAGAAAAGTAGTGAGGAGGAGAATTTTATTATGCTTCTGATACTATCACAACAATTAAAGAAAGGTTGATTAACGCTGCATCTCCTTAACCGTGTTTAATATACAATTTTAAAAGAAAAGAAAGTACAGAGCAACATGGAACTTCTGCGGTGGTGTAAAAAAAAAGTTGTGAAAAGAATGACAATAGAGATGAACGACTGGAAAAACTAATAGCACGGGAGAAATATGCAGTAAGCAATACACTTTTCAATCTGATCTTTTCCCTAGACACAATTTGTGCTGTTAAAAATAAGATAGTATATTATAGATATGTCATAGAAGGGGAAAGACAACTTTTTTTTATTATTTTGGGATAATGTAATGCTGTAGAACAGTGGTCCCCAACCTTTTTATCGCCGCGGACCAGTCAGCCTTTGATAATTTTACCGTGGCCCGCTGAGCGCGTCGATGACCAGCGCTAGTAGCGTAGCCTTGCGCAGGCGCAGTTCAGTATGGCTAGCGTAGATAGCGTAGCACAAACTGCGCCTACACAAGGCTACGCTACTAGCGCTGTCTACGCCAGCCCTACGTAGCTGCGCAGGCGCTCTTAGGTTTTTTTCAGGAATCGGCCGGCCGCTGCAGCGATCATGGCCCCCGGCCGCTGCGCGGCCCGGTGCCAGGTACTCCACGGCCCGGCACCGGTCCGCGGACCGGGGGTTGGGGATCACTGCTGTAGAACACGGGTATCAAACATGCGGCGTCATGTTGCTATCATGTGACGCATTGAGACGTTTTTTTTTCCTTTCGCAGAGCTGGGGTGGGTGTGGCCTGCATGTGACACACCCAGTTTGCCGGCTGCCAGTTTGACACCCCTGCTGTAGAAGAATTCAAAATTAATTGATGGGTTGCTTTTTGAGTAAGAAAGATTTTTTTAAAGAGGAAAAAAAAATCAAATAATGAAGAAATCATATAATTTTGAGGATTAAATTGGATACGTGTTGTGGCCCAGCAGGAACCGTTGGAGCTGCCACCAGACCCCGACAGCGAGAGGACCTCTGAGTCGGCTCTGGAGGATCCTGGACAGGGTTCCGACTCCAAGCAGGGCGCAGAGAGGCTGGTTGGCCACCAGGAGGCACTTGAGCCTTGGACCAGTGGGGAGGAGACAAGGGAGAGTGAGCCGGAGGCCAGTAGTGAGTTGTTCCTGGATGCACGCCATCGAAGAGCTACTAGGCGTCAGGAACAATTATGCAATTATAGGAGGTAGTTGCACTCAGCTATAGCAATAGCAATAGCAATAGCAGTAGACTTATATACCGCTTCATAGGCCTTTCAGGCCTCTCTAAGCGGTTTACAGAGAGTCAGCATATTGCCCCCAACAATCCGGGTCCTCATTTTACCCACCTCGGAAGGATGGAAGGCTGAGTCAACCCTGAGCCGGTGAGATTTGAACCACTGACCTGCTGATCTAGCAGTAGCCTGCAGTGCTGCATTTAACCACTGCGCCACCTTGGCTCTCAGCTAGTGGTCATTAAGCTCCTCTCCAGACTATAAAAAGGCTACTTGTGCACATGCCCTCTTTGCAGAAGTCAACGCAGGATTGAATGTCGGAGGACAGTACTGTGAGCTTGGCAGGCTGGATTGCTGCCAAGCCTTATCTGTGTTTATTGCTGCCTGAGTTTGTCTGAGTTGCTGCCAAGGTCCTTATCTTTTTGTTATGCTTGGCTTTCAGCCACCGAGGTCTTGGTGTCTTGCTATTAAAGTACATTCCAGTTAAGCATTCGTTACTGGATGGAGGAGGGGGTCAGAACAGATATGTATGACAAAATTAAGAAACAACTGCTTTCACAATGGAGAATGAGTTCATAGCTCTTGCAATCTTTTCTATTTTTTTAAATGTTCAATTGATTTGTCTTTTTTCATTTTGTTTTATTGTTGTGAGTCATTGAGAGCCAGGAGGCCTGTAAGCTTAATAACATATTAAGCTTACGAGCCGAGGTGGTGCAGTGGTTAGGGTGCAGTACTGCAGGCCACTTCAGCTGACTGTTATCTGCAGTTCAGCGGTTCTAATCTCACCGGCTCAAGGTTGACTCAGCCTTCCATCCTTCTGAGGTGGGTGAAATGAGGACCCTGATTGTTGTTGGGGGCAATATGCTGACTCTGTGAACCGCTTAGAGAGGGCTGAAAGCCCTATGAAGCGGTATATAAGTCTAACTGCTATTGCTATTGCTAACATATGGCTGACTGCGCAATCTGGTTGGTTGCACTGCCAGGATTTGCCATTTTTATCCACCTATCAAGACCTTCCCAAGAACCTAGGATAGGCAGATGTTGTTTCAAAAGACAATGCACGATGTAAGCTATATTTCTTGCAGGCAATGCAAAGCACCATTGTTGCTACTTGGCCATGCTTGTTCAGTATGTGTGATCCTCTTGCTGTGGTCCACAGTTTGTTAGGTTTCTCTCCAGAAGCAGCACTTGCTGTCTCCTGCTGTTATCTCAATTTTCTATGTAAATGTGTTTTATTTTCCATTTCCATTTTCGTACAGTCACACATATACTGTACAGAACCGGGGCCATATAACATTAAACAATAAACACAGCGTTTCCTCTTGTCAATAATACCCCCCAAAATAGAAACCCAATGTACCTCTTCGACCCTCCATACACCCTTTCTTTCGCCCCCCTCCAACTTTCCGTCTTTCCACCATCATTCCCCTCTACCCTACTTCCCCTCCTCCTCTACCACACCTCTCTCCCAATACACTCCCTCCCTTCCTTCTCACCCTCCCTCCAATCCTCTCTCCCGCCCTCTCTACCCCTCTTTCTTCTATCCCTCTACTCCTCCCTGCTGTTATCTCAATTGTAAGCATTTGTTCTTAAAGTTTGCTCTTGTCTCTTTTTTTCAAATTTCCTGTTTTTAAGCATTGCCAGGTATTATTATGATTACATACACAATAATATAAAATCACATCTGACGGTTCTTTAGCTGATGTTGACCTTCATATTCATTGAATTCTTCCCAAGAATCTAGGTACCATCGCAGGATGTAAGCTGTTATTACTATATTATTATAACCAATCATGAACCTAGAACACGCTTCCATAATTATGGAAAGATCGGGTGAAAACATTTCAGATTCTAAACATTGAAGATCATTATAATATCTAGCTCCCATAAAACTATTAGTAGATTAATAGGATTGATTCCCTGCTTAAACCTCTGGTTTTCCTTTTTCTCCTGCAATTAACAAGGATGACTGAATCTTCACAGAATCACAAAACATTATTCACTCAAGGACAACAGGATGACCACACACTTCCAGGTTCTTATTGTAGCAACAAGCCTGACACAAAGATCAGATATAAATATGCCCGTTCTGCTAGCAACCTCTTAAGTAAATCAGTTTCGTATTTGGAATAACTCCATTGCTCTGCACTAGATTAAACCTAGATTATTTAATCAGGTTACTGAAATAAAATCCCCCCCCCCGCCTTCACTTGGCTTTCAATGCTCCTTCTCCAAGTTACATCGCATCACTTGACTTTCAATCTCATAATACAGAGATTTAAATCTTCACAAAGTAAACAAAAAAATCACATCTTGCTCAGCTCTTCCAACCACTTTCATTCTACATGTCTGGTTGCAATCTAAGCATGGGCACACAAGTAACCAAATTAAGTGAACCTATGATGTAAGTGTAAAATATTAGTGACAAGACTCCGCAAGGTTTAGGCAGGGATTATAAAGCCTCCACAGCTGCAGAAAACCTGAAGCTCTTGTAGTGCCACAGCTTTAAAAGGGTTCCATCATCAACAAGAAGTTTTATTTGCTTAATAAATTACTTTTAAAAGCACAATAGCTGTAAAATTGCCAACATTTGTCAGAGACTGCTTTCTGGTTATAAATAGTCAAATAATGTATAACTCATTAGATTTTTTTGATTCCCTGTACAATTCTTCCTCGTCATTACTCAAAAGAACATTAAAAAAAAGAGAGAAAGAATTGCATATGACATTTTATAGGGGTTATAAATTGCAATATGGAGATGACATAGGATAAATCTGTAGGCAGGGTGAGGGCCATAGTAAAGCCAAACATATAAATCAAGAGTTAGTTAAAATGTGTGGGTGTTCTGAAACAATCCCAAAACCATAAAGGTACAAATGGATGAGAATCATGTAACAAATATTAGTTCACTACGAATGGGAAGGGATGCGGCGGCTGAGTGGCTAAGATGCTGAGCTTGTTGATCAGAAGTCCAGCAGTTCAAATCCCTAAGCGCTGCGTAACGGGGTGAGCTCTCGTTAATTGTCCCAGCTTCTGCCAACCTAGCAGTTCCATAGCATGTAAAAAATGCAAGTGGAAAAACAGGGACCCCTTTGGTGGAAAGGTAACCGTGCTCCACGTGCCCTCAGCCGAGGTGGCGCTGTGGTTAAATGCAGCACTGCAGGCTACTTCAGCTGACTGCAGTTCTGCAGTTCGGCTGTTCAAATCTCACCGGCTCAAGGTTGACTCAGCCTTCCATCCTTCCGAGGTGGGTGAAATGAGGACCCAGACTGTGGGGGCGATATGCTGACTCTGTAAACCGCTTAGAGAGGCCTGAAAGGCCTATGAAGCGGTATATAAGTCTAACTGCTATTGCTATTGCCATGCTGGCCACATGACCAAGGAGATTATCTTCAGACAGCGCTGGCTCTTCGGCTTAGAAATGGAGATGAGCACCGTTCCTAGAGCCGGAAGAGACTAGCACGCATGCGCGGGGGAACCTTTACCTTTACGAATGGGAAAACCATATTTGAGTAAAATTCTAAGCCTCTTAAAATTATTCTAATCTATAACAGTGCTGTAGGAACTAAAGGTAGTTTCCTGCACATGAAAGATGTCTTTCCTTTATTATAACAACGAAATGGTACACAAATGTGTTCTTCTGCTTCACAATCTCATCCAAAGAGGAAGCATTAGAGTTTGTACAGAACTTTTCTAATGGCACATTAGAGTACACGAACCCCTAAGCAAGCTGTTTTGAAATACCACTAGTGGGGACACTGATGGTTCTTTGGATCCTTGACTTATGACCACAACTAGCAGTAGCAGTAGCAGTTAGACTTATATAGCGCTTCATAGGGCTTTCAGCCCTCTCTAAGCGGTTTACAGAGCCAGCATATCGCCCCCACAGTCTGGGTCCTCATTTCACCCACCTCGGAAGGATGGAAGGCTGAGTCAACCTTTGAGCCGGTGAGATTTGAACCGCCGAACTGCAGATAGCAGTCAGCTGAAGTGGCCTGCAGTACTGCACCCTAACCACTGCGCCACCTCGGCTCTTAACTGAAGCCAGAAATTCAGTTGGTAAGCAATGAGATTGTTAAGTGAATCATCGTGTGACCAGATTAGTTTTTATCCTGGTCACTAACGGAATCATACGGTTTCCATCCATCATTTCTTATCTGGTCTTCAGGTGCTTTGGAAAATAGGTTGACCCCGACCCCACCCTCTCTGTGACTATCCCTCAAGTATTGGAACACTGCTATCATGTGTCCCCTGGTCCTTTTTTTCACTAGACTAGCCATGCCCAGTTCCTGTAACCGTTCTTCATATGCTTCTTCTTCATATGGTGGTTAAGTGACTTGCAAATCCATCTTTCCCAATTGATTGTGTTTGTCAGAGGCTAGCTGAGAAAGTGAAAATTGAGTTCATGTGACTGCTGAAAACAAAGTAAATGGGTTCTGATTGCCAAGTGCTCAAATTGTGATTGTTTTACCAGGTGGGGATGGTGCTACAGTGATAAGACCAGATCATAAGTCACCTTTTCTGAAGCCACTGTAATTTCAAATCATAATTAATGGTCATAAGATGAGGATTGCTTGTACTTCCTTGCTGAATTAGCCCCTTTATTCAAGGATTGCACAAATTTACATTCTTCCCACAACAGCCCAAGATACAAGTAACGATTAGTTTGAAGTCATAACGAGAATTTTGTAATGGAGAGAATGGAGTCCTATTTACTGGCTTCATTTTTGTTACTACCGAATAACGTTGACTGAAGGTACTTGAACCCGGCCCTCCTCTCCTCTTAATTTAACACTTTAATCATTACAGTACACTGCTTTCGATTTGATTACAAGGTAGAATAACATCCCAGAATTAGAAATCAAAGAGAATGATGCACAGATGGAGAAATATTGAAGTATGGTACCTACAATAGAGAAATGGATTGTGAAGATGACAGAATTAACAACGATTATATGAACCTTTTTGTTGAAAATAGAAAAAAAGTAAAATGGTTTCTGGATTTGATGATTGAAAAAGGACTCAATAAGGCTGAAAGGGTTATTATTATGTTAAAAAGGGAAGAGAGGTAATGTGTTGTTTGTAACTGAAGTCATTTAATTATTTTTTTCCCTGTCTTTGCATTGTTTTCTGCACATTTCTGTTTTTCTTTTCTTGCAAAATTAGTAGGAAATGAGCTCGATTTGAAAGTCGAAAGTGTTTTTCTATTTTTGTATTTTTAAAGGTTTTTAAAAATGTTATTTTGAATAATCCCATAGTATTTGTTAATGTGGCTGGTTTGTGGATGTACAATTTTAAGCACTAATAATACTTAGCACTTCATTCATCCATTTGCATTCGTTCGTTTATTAGTATTCTACCTTTATTATTATTTTTTCAAATAACAAAGTGGCAAACTTTTTTAAATTTATTATTTAGATTTCTAAGCACTTCTGACCTAAAACCCCTATAATAAAAAGAAACAAAAACTTTGCAGCAAAGTTGCAATAATAAAGTAAACCTTTCAGGAATATTTACATTCTTTCCCCAAGAAAGTTGATTCTCTGTCTGAATTTCCTTAGATTCATGGTCTAATCTGCAGATAGGAAACTGTATCCAACTTTAGCTAACTTAAAGAGAGTGATAGCCAACAATTTTGGAGGGGAACTCCATTTCCTGTCATTCATGTTAATTCTGGCAATTTCTGTAATAAAGGTGAAGTAAAAAGCCATGTAGCTATTACAATTAAAACAGATATGGTAATTTTTTTTAGCCCAGGGAATTAGTTATGTTTTCGCTAGCACTGTGGGCACTAAGAGAAAACTCTATGTAGTATAATTGCCAGCTGGCTTTCTCTATCGTCAATGGACAATACAAATGGCAAACAACGTTTTTTTTTTTTAAAATAAATACTTACTGCCTAAGGCTTTGGACATTTTGGAGAAAATTAGAGAGCAGACATCCCACAGAGGAATAGAAACACTGGCAAAATAAAAAATCTGGCTAAATCAGACCAACGCTCAAGGAATGCCAAACAAATACACAGACAGACGGAAAAATTAGACATATTTATGAGCTTATTAAGTGTATTAAAAAAAAACAGAATGGCAAATTTCCATTTCTTACTTAGGCACATATCCGGATAGTTAAATACGCATCTAAGCCCAAATACAATTGACGTTATCCAACCCATCCCAGAAGAGACTTATTGTTGAAGTAAACATAATTTAAAATCTTAAAATTAACTGAAATAAAATAGTCTATGTCGTTCAAACCAAGCACTAAAAATAATGTAGCTTCGACCCGCGGATGATTATTTGGGCAGGGAAAGTCTGAGCTCGGTTTACGCCCCCTCACTGGATGCATGTCTATTAATGATTTGCTTCAAGGAGTCAATCGTATGGATTTAAATAGATATTTAAGATATATTATACAGAAGCCAAAGCCACAAATTCCAATCAGGGAGTTATAGAGTTCTAAAATGAAACATTTATTATTATATTTGTTTATTTGACTTACTTAAAGATTAGGCAGAGGGACACGGAGGCTCAGTGGCTAAGAAGCTGAGCTTTTCAGCAATTTGGTCCGAATCCCTAGCGCCACGTAATGGAGTGACCTTCCGTTACTTGTCCCAGCTTCTGCCAAACTAGCAGTTAGTTTGAAAGCATGTAAAAATGCAAGTGGAAAAATAGGAACTATCTTGGGGTGGGAAGGTAACTGCGTTCCGTGCGCCTTCGGTGTTTAGTCATGCCAGCCACATGACAATGGAGACATCTTCGGACAGCGCTGGCTCTGTAGCTTTGAAACGGAGATGAGCAGTGCCCCCTAGAGTCAGGAACGACTAGTACGTATGTGCGAGGGGAACCTTTACCTTTAAAGACTAGGTAATCTATATCAAAGAAGATACAAAAATACCCCCTCAAATAACATATAAACGCTAAATCAAACTACAATTTCAAAAATCAACAAGTAAAATATCTATCAATAAGACCAAAGTGTTCTCCAGAATAAAGTAGTTATAATGATTCTGAAGAAAGCTAAAAGTTGTGGACTCATAAACATCATTGGGATACTGTTCCATAACTTGTGGGCTGTTATGAAGGTCTCCAAACGGTATCCCATGGGAGATGAGAGCCATCCTTTAACATTCCCTCTTATGATACTTTTATAGGATAGATCCAAGCAGGGTTGGGAGTGATGATCCAATAAGCAGAGATGGACATTCATAATAGTTTCAGAGAAAATACATTTCTAAAGCAATACTTTGCAGACTTGTCATATTTGGGACCTATCTGAGGTTTCCTATTAGTAATCTGGGAACCATTTTTATTCATCACAAAATATTTATCTGGTTTCTATTATAATTTTCCACATTTTTTTTTAAAAAAAGGGAAAAACACCCCCACATAAAATGGAAGGAGTGACTATACTGTTTCTGGGATCCATCACACACTAAACCAAACTTAATTAGAGGCAAACCAAATTCCTTAAAGCATAATAGATTCGAAAAACATAGGGCTTTACACTCGGCAATTTTGGATAAAACTATATTTGCTTAATTTGGAAAAAAAAACACCTCACCTAATTTTATTGCAGCGTTTTCCACACTTTTTTGTGCTCTGAAATGCAAATGTTACAACTGATTTTTAAAATCCTCAACAAAACGTGTGATACCCTTTTTTTTAAAACTGGTTTAGAAACTTGCATCATAGCAAGGGTCATAAAACATTTTAGGATTCTCGTTTTTATGTTCTGCACTGTGTAATAATAAATCAGAAATTATGTTCTGTTAACAAAAGTATTATTTTAACAATTCTCTGTTCTACAATTAAATACATTCCCAAAAATCCAAAAAGTGGAGAAATGACAATGTTATAACAGAATAAAAGTGTTGGAAGGGACCTTCATGATCTTCTAGGCTACAGATGTGAAACTTGCGGCCCAAGGGGCCAGATGTGTCACGCCCAGGCCACACTCATCCCAGCTCCATGAATGGGGAAAAAAATCACGAAACATCATGTGATGACGTGATGCGGTGAGTTTGACACTGTGTTCTTGGACAATAGCAATAGCAGTTAGACTTATATACCGCTTCATAGGCCTTTCAGCCCTCTCTAAGCAGTTTACAGAGTCAGCATATTGCCCCCAACAACAATCCGGGTCCTCATTTCACCCACCTCGGAAGGATAGAAGGCTGAGTCAACCTTGAGCCGGTGAGATTTGAACAGCCAAACTGCAGAACTGCAGTCAGCTGAAGTAGCCTGCAGTGCTGCATTTAACCACTGTGCCACCTCGGCTCAACACCCTACTCAAGAGGAAGCCCTATACCATTTCAGATAAATGGCTATCTGACCCTCCTTTTAATTCATTCATATATCCCTACAAAAAACAACCCTGTTTATCATTTTATTTCCAATATCAGTGCCAGAGGACGTGATAGATGTATCTTTATAAATAAATCTGATATTTGCTTGGCTATAAACATGAAGGGAAGATTGGAAGAAATATGGGAATCATTTTTAAAACCAGGAATGTATGTTATAAAAAACATAGGCAAACTCTTCATATACTGCACTCTGTGTCCCATAAAGGAAGGGGAAGAAAGACTAATTAAATATGGTATTAGGGTTTGAAGGTGGAGGAAAGCACTCCAGAAGAGCAAAATTCAGTAATGAACTATATGCTTTCAGTAAACAGGCAGTTTATATACACTTATATAAACTATAGGAGACTCTGTAAAGAAATAGAAGAGGTGATTGCTAACATTCCTAACATTTCGATGTAAACTATGCTACCATTGCCCACAAATAGGCCAGCTATTCACAATTAAAAAAAATATCAATGGTTTTACAGTGGCCGGTATCTTTTAATGTTGTTCAAAACAGATTTGTGACGTCATATATTTAAGTTGAAGAGATAGTGCGGAGGAAATCTAAATAAGTTTAGCTTTTGCAGTTGTAAGTAGGTGCCATTTATGCCCCAGTTAAGAAGAAAGAGCTTTCAGTACTTCCCTTAAATTGATTTCTCAGAGAATCACTGAAGAAAGCCTGTTCAATATGCACATCTGTTTCCAGTGTGGTGTTGGTATGCAAACTATTGTCTGTTGGACGTGTGTTGTGGTTATGCTGGCCAGGGTTAAAGACTAGGTCAATTTGATCAAGAGCTAAATTTAGCTTCTGTGAGTTTTCCTGAAAAACCCTTTGTTTCTTTTCACATTCTTCTCCCATGTTCCTAACTGCCTTGAGATGGGAAGGTTTTGAAAAGTTATTCCTTTTACATTCTACACGAAGCAAACAAGCTGCGAATAACTACTTACTGAAATTTATGTCTAATGTAAATCATGTAAGAAACATCAGATGTTCAAAACATATCCTGCTATGTGCTTGAGGGAAGATCTCAGACCTGATTCCTTTATAAAATATCTCTTTGGGGAAGCCCCCCCTTGAACAGATACAACAGCAGCCCTCAATATTAATTATTCTTGAAGAGACAATAGTGCAAATTTCAAGCGGTCTTAAAAAGTGTCAAAGCAAACACTGGACGATAGTTGAAGTAAAATAATTGAGCTTCTTTCATTATTTTATTAAAAAAAAAAAAAAAAAAGAAACGTAGCAGACATAAGGTGGCGCAGTGGTTAGGGTGAAGTACTGCAGGCCATTTCAGCTGACTGCTATCTGCAGTTCGGCAGTTCAAATCTCACCGGCTCAAGGTTGACTCAGCCTTCCATCCTTCCGAGGTGGGTGAAATGAGGACCCAGACTGTGGGGGCGATATGCTGACTCTGTAAACCGCTTAGAGAGGGCTGAAAACTCTATGAAGCGGTATATAAGTCTAACTACTATTGCTATTGCTATTGCTATATTAATAAAATTGGCACGTCACAAGTAATAGAAATAATGTGCACATAATTATTCACCACACAGGATAAAAACATTCTGGCAAATGTTTAAGGCAGTGTTTCTCAACCTTGGCAACTTGAAGATGTCCGGACTTCAACTCCCAGAATTCCCCAGCCAGCGAATGCAGTGCCCTCAAGCATGAGGATATAAATGCAAATAACCTGTACATAATATGTCCAACACATATTTACATTACTTTAATTGTCATTAATATATCATCATATGAAAAAAGCAAATAATTGCTTGTCATTTCAGATTACATTCACACTTCTGAGTACATCGCCAGTTAAAGTAAAGGTAGTGATATCAAGCCTAATAGTAAAATTAAAGCCACTTCCAGGGGAACAAAAAGTTTTAAGTAACATTAGCTGGGAGAGAAATCAGAGTCATCATAATATATATTCCCCCAAATAATGGTTCAGTACTTGCTAACTATATGAGAAAATATATGATTGTTGTACTCAATTACAAGGGAAATAAAAGGATTCTAATTTTTAGAAGAAAAAAAAAACATTTTCCCTTATCAAGTTCAACTCCAATTCCAAGCAGCTATATTTAAGCATTTTTAATTTATTGCTTGACAGTGGCCATTAATTTATTATGCTCTTTCATTTCTGGACAACATGGCATATCATGAACACTGATTCAGTCGTTAAAAAGTCATAAATCAGGTTTATTTCAATCCAGCTAAGTTCACTTATTCTTAAAATATAGCTTGTTGGAACTGCAGTCGTAATTGCTAAAGAAAAGAATTTTACGGAAATTACTGTCTTTTCATGTTCTTGGCTATAAATGAATAGCAACCCCCATACCTATAAGAATGAATGAATGCCAGTTATTGTAATGAATGCCTGTTAGAAATGAAATGTTAGAAAAGATTTTTTTTTATCACAAATTGCAAGAGCTGTCAAGTCAACATCGACAAAGAACACAGCAACTGGAATGCAAAAATTCAAGAAATGAAGAAGCCCAAGTTACAGAAATACTGAATTGGAGAAACACAATAATGCGTGATAATAATGTTCCATGAAGAGAATAGTTCGCTTATTGCCAGCATCACTTCAAACAATATAAACACAGAATCTACCGGCATATCAGAAAATCATAATGAGGGAAACAACAGAACAAAATTGGTAGCATGAATTAAAATAGAAGATACGAAAGTACAATGCAGGCAGTGGTGGGTTTCAAATTTTTTTAGAACCTCTTCTGTAGGTGTGGCCTGCTTTGTGGGAGTGGCCTGCCAGCCATGTGACTGGGTGGGAGTGGCTTATCAGCCATGTGACTGGGTAGGCATGGCCAACTTGTAAAATGTGGTGAAACTCACTTAACAATGCTCTTGCTTAGCAACCAAAACGTTGGCTCAGAAACTCTGGCATTTGAAGCACGCAAGTCTTAAAGCCGTCAAGTTACAAGACCCTTGCACCACTAACCCTTTAGAAAAAAAAACCCCAGGAGTGTTCAAACTTGATAGCTTTAAGACTTGTGGACTTCAATTCCCAGAATTCCTCCTCCAGTCATGTTGGCTCAGAAACTCTGGCATTTGAAGCACGCAAGTCTTAAAGCTGTCAAGTTACAAGACCCTTGCACTCCTAACCCTTTAGAAAAAACCACCAGGGGTGTTCAAACTTGACAGCTTTAAGACTTGTGGACTTCAACTCCCAGAATTCCTCCTCTCGCTCTTCATCTTGATGATGTACGGACGGGCGGGGGGAGGGAGCTTGAACCGGGGAACCGGTTCTAAACGGCACTATAGATTTGTGGAACCTCTTCTATAGAAGAGGTTAGAACTGGCAGGAACCCACCCCTGAATGCAGGGAACCAGGACAATTCCAGGTACATATTGTGAACAGACCATGAATTACTGTTTTCAAATAAAAAGTTTTTTTTAAAAAAATTAAGAGAACAGTTTAACAGCAATATTTGATCGAGAGGACGTTCTGGAAGAGTATATAAGGAACAAATGCAATATATTCATTTATGTGACAAAGAATATGAGAAGGCATGGGAAGGAATATACAGTGTGAAAATGAATTGGAAAAACCACCACCACCCCCTCCAAAATTTCACAGAGGGAAAGAACGAAGTGCTTACCACAATACATCAGATTGAACTCAGATTGCCAACATAAATAGGGAAGGAATAGAAAGTATACCTCATTTAGAATATCAACAAATAGATGGATTTTTTTTTAAAGAAAAGAAAAATGAGAAATGTTTTTAAAAAAGTCCAGAGAAATCACAAGAATTTATAGCTAAGTGAGAACTACTCAAGAGTAACCATGGAAGAAATAAGAGGCAACAGGAAAATAGAAATCTTATACTAAAGCCCTTTATGAATGGAATAGCAATAGCAATAGCAGTTAGACTTATATACCGCTTCATAGGGCTTTCAGCCCTCTCTAAGCGGTTTACAGAGTCAGCATATCGTCCCCACAGTCTGGGTTCTCATTACACCCACCTCGGAAGGATGGAAGGCTGAGTCAACCCTGAGCCGGTGAGATTTGAACAGCCAAACTGCAAAACTGCAGTCAGATGAAGTAGTCTGCAGTGCTGCACTTTAACCACTGCGCCACCTCGGCATCTTTTAATTACAGAGTGACAGAAACATTAATAGAGAGAAGACAAATTCAGGAACCAACTACATTAAAAATTGATGCAGTAGAATAGCTATTAAATTAAAAAGTACAAACTATAGATGAGGTTCTCGCTGAACTGTTTAAAGTGCGTGAGAAAAGGCAGCTAAAGTGCTAACGCATCTATGTAAAAAAATATGGGACAAGGTTCTGCGACCTAGAGAGTGGAAGATCAGTGTATATAACCATTATCAAGGAATGGTATGTACAAATTACCAAACTACTGCATTAATCCCTTATGGCAGGGGTGCCAAACTCGTGGGCTGCAGGCCGGATACGTCACATGCTGGCCCTGCCTGGTTTAGCAAAGGGGGGGGGGAGTGCTGATACATCATGTGGTGCCACTGTAATGCTGCGAGTTTGACACCCCTGCCTTATGGAGTTCGATTTAGGATCTTACAAAGAAGAATACAGCCAATAATAGAGAGAAAAATGATAATATTGTTAAGTTTGAGGAAAGGCAGGGGGACTTGAGGTGAGATAAGTATGCAATGTAAGATAAATAATGGGAAAAGTAAGGAAATCAAAGGAGGTGGATCACAACAAAGCTTTGATTATGCTATGGAAGCCTAATGAGTGTGTCAGATCTCTTGCCTGTTTCTTTTGAGAAACTTTATAATGAAGAACTTATTATTATTATATAAGTGTCAGGCCTGCAATTATATTCCTTTTAGAATTTCAGCCTGCCACACTTTCTCTTATTTCATTATGCTGCTTCTTTAGTAGAGTTGATGGGAGGGGGGAATAGACAGGAGTAGGATTGTGGAATGTATTGTTATCATTCTTTTCTAGAAGACCATGGTCATCTTTTGTCTCCGCACTTTTACACCTGACCGGAAGCAGCTGGGTGTGGATGCCAGCGTGGAAGAAGAAGATTGGACCATGTGATTGTGGGTGGATTGTGGGTGTGGGGACAAGATCATGAACTTTTAACTGGGTGGGATTCTGATGTAATTTCCAGAATTGGGATTAACCCAGATGTGCTAAGATGTCTGCTTTATTAAATTGGAACTTTAAGGATCATTTTGCCTTGGACTCTGATTTAATTCTACATGATACTTGGAACGCTGACAATAAGATTGATAGGATTTAAAGAGAACACAGTTGGAATCAAATTGGATTAAACTTTAAATAATTTCTGATTTGCAGGTGAGTTTATTTGCTGATGGTAAAAACAAATTAGAATTCCTATGAATCTAAAAAAATGGAAAGTGAAAAAGGAGAGAAGCAACTTAGAACTGAGGAGGAATTTCCTGACAATTACAACAATTAATCAGTGGAACAGAAGTTGCCTCCAGAAGTTGTGAATACTCCAACACTGGAAGTCCTTAAGAAGATGTTGGATAGCCATTTGTCTGAAACGGTATAGGGTTTCCTGCCTAGGCAGAGGGTTGGACTAGAAGACCTCCAAGGTCCCTTCCAACTTTGCTACTGTATTGTATTATTGTATTAGAACTAAGGAGAAAATTCCTGACAATTAGAACAATTAATCAGTGGAACATAAGTTGCCTCCAGAAGTTATGAATACTCCAACACTGGAAGTCCTTAAGAAGATGTTGGATAGCCATTTGTCTGAAATAGTATAGGATTTCCTGCCTAGGCAGCGGGTTGGACTAGAAGACCTCCAAGGTCCCTTCCAACTCTGCTATTGTATTAATGTATTGTATTGTATCTAAGGTAAGATAAGAATATTAAAAATACAACTGCAGTATTAACAGCACGCTACAGAACTTATAGCTAATAATGAAGTTGTTCTGTTTTCTTGGGCTCAAAAATAAAGATTAAGAGTGTGCTAGAGAAGTAAAGCTGAGACTATGATGACAATTTGCAAAGCCCATGAAGGATAAGATTATTTGTTTTAAAAAGTTCAGAATATTTATGGCAGAGAAGTAATCTATAATTATAAAAGCTGGAGATTGAAGAGAGTGAGAAAAAGAAGACAGCTGTTTTTGAATTATGGTTTGGAAGGCTGAATTGCAAGAAGAATCCGCCAGTCAGTCATGGGGGAAATAAACATTGACCTGTTTCCTTGAGACAATCACAGGAAGCATAAATTAACAAACCGATGATGGATTAGAAAATGATTACATCTGGCAAGTATAAGAAAGGTAAGACAATGGCGAACCAACAGGATAAAAAAGTTTACTGCATTATCCACAAAAATGCTAAGGACGCTCATGAGTGGTGGGCAGTGGTGGGTTTCAAAATTTTTCCGAACCTACTCTGTGGGTGTGGCCTCCTTTGTGGGAGTGGCTTGTCAGCCATGTGACCTGGTGGGAGTGGCTTGCCGGCCATGTGTTCTCTCTCTCTCTTTCTCCTTCCTTTTGTCTCTCTGTCCCTTTTTCTTTTTTCCTTTCATCCCTCTCTCACTTTTTCTTTCTTTCTTTCTTTCTTTCTTTCTTTCTTTCTTTCTTTCTTTCTTTCTCTTTTTCTTTCTTTCTCTGTGTAAGTCTGTGTGTGTGTGTGTGTGTGTGTGTGTGTGTGTTTGTGTGTGTGTGTGTCAGTGGTGGGTTTCAAAAATTTTTGGAACCTCTTCTGTAGGTGTGGCCTGCTTTCCGGGAACCTCTTTTAACCGGTTCGGTAGATTTGACGAACCGGTTCTACCGAACTGGTGCGAACTGGTAGGAACCCACCTCTGGTGGTGGGCCAATATAGCAGACATTTATGGATTCAATCATCAGGGATTGTGCCAGAATTAAGCTTTGTTTCATCTATCAATATAATGGACCACTGGAAAAGTCTGTTATCAATAGTTCTGCCACGGATTTCTTTTACAGTTTTCTTTATATGTAAACACACTCTCTCTCCTGCCCTTTTAATTTTGTTAATAAAATATCCCTCTTTTGGGCAATTCTGAAAAAAAATGTGATCCAAAGCTAAAAAAATCAACTAATCATTGGTGGCACAGTTGTTAGAATACAGTATTGCAGGCTAATTCTGCTGACTGCCATCTGCCATCCGTGTGATTCTCGCGGGTTCAAGATTGACTTAGCCTTACATCCAGAGGTGGGTTCCTACCAGTTCACACCTATTCGGTAGAACCGGTTCATCAAATCTACCGAACCGATTAGAAGAGGTTCCACCAGTGGACCCGGAAAGCAGGCCACACCTACAGAAGAGCTTCCAAGATTTTTTGAAACCCACCACTGGTCCTTGGATAGGATTATTCTACACTATCATGCTCCTATTTATAAAACTCAGTGCCTCTGTGAAAGGTAAAGATGACTACTGCGTTTGTGGTGCAATCAGAACATTGTGTGTGTTGAAGTTGTTTTAACGCAAACCAAAGATGCCTTTTAAAAAACAAGTTTGCATCATATTCTTATGGATGCCAGTGCTGTGTGTCGAAGGTGAAGGGCAGAGAACCAGCATGTAAATGGGGCAGCAATTCATGGGTTTCTGTATACAGAATGGTCAAGGTATAGTAATAATACTATTTTATTACATTAGCAATGAAAAAGGAGTTGCATTCTTCTTGTTTTGTGATCTTTTCTCTGAGGCTAGAAGTCTCTCCTGGGTTCTGTAACTGCCTTTTACATTTTAGCAGCTGCTTTAACCAGAAACTGTGCTAATCTGAAAACAATATTCCTGGATGAAAGAAGACCAGGTGGCTTTGCCACTTGAGCAATGTGTACTTGTTCCATGTCATCTCCTCAAAAGCAGAGTCTGACAGCAGCTTATAAATTTGGGTTATTAGGATTGTATTGCCTCTTTCAGAGCTCCCTGACTTGCTTAGCAAGGAAAAAACATTATTTTTGCTCATTAACTCTATGAATGAACAATATTTTTCCAAGTTTCTATTCCAAAGTGCTAATCATAGGGCGAAAAAAACCCCCATTAAAATACGTTTCAAATCTGTTAACCGAACTATCATTTCTGTCATAACTTCCAATAATGCAGGGTTTACAAGTTAGAGGCCCATAGGACTCCTAATTATGCTAGGGTCTCAGGTTTAATTGATGACATTTTTAGAGCTGAGGAAATTCTTCATGAAAAGTGTGGAGAGCTCTTTTTCATCAGTGTAAAGAGCCAAGGTGGCGCAGTGGTTAAATGCAGCACTGCAGGCTACTGCTAGATCAGCAGTTCAGCGGTTCAAATCTCACCGGCTCAGGGTTGACTCAGCCTTCCATCCTTCCGAGGTGGGTAAAATGAGGACCCAGATTGTTGGGGGCAATATGCTGACTCTCTGTAAACTGCTTAGAGAGGCCTGAAAGGCCTATGAAGCGGTATATAAGTCTACTGCTATTGCTGTAAGCAAGGTAGATCATAATGGCAGTATAAGGCAGGCTGTTAAGTTCTTGGATCATTATTTAATATGCTACTGTTGCCTATTTAGCTTGCCCCAAGTTTTTAAGGTTCATGCTTTCCCAGAAATACTCACGACTATTGTCTTGTGCAAATCTCTGCAATGGTATCCCAGGCCAGATCAAGACATTTTACTGCCAAAAGATAGCAATAGCAGTTAGACTTATATACCGCTTCATAGGGCTTTCAGCCCTCTCTAAGCTGTTTACAGAGTCAGCATATCGCCCCCAACAACAATCCGGGTCCTCATTTTACCCAACTCGGAAGGATGGAAGGCTGAGTCAACCCTGAGCCGGTGAGATTTGAACAGCCGAACTGCAGAACTGCAGTCAGCTGAAGTAGCCTGCAGTGCTGCATTTAACCACTGCGCCACCTCGGCTCAGATGATAGTCCCCTCCCAATATGAAAACAGACTAAATTGGCAATTAAAGTTTATTTTAAGACTAGGGAAAGAGCAATTCTATCACTTTTAAGGATATCAAGTTAGCTTAGAGTGCACAGTCAGGTTAAATGGAGCACCAAATCTCTGTTCCACATTATTTTGACATACCCTTTGCACTTTGGAAATGACTGTCTGAAGGGATTGCCTCTTTCTACTCAGTGCAGAGGTGGGTTCCTACCAGTTCGCACCTATTCGGTAGAACCGGTTCGTCAAATCTACCGAACCGGTTCGAAGAGGTTCCACCAGTGGACCCGGAAAGCAGGCCACACCTACAGAAGAGGTTCCAAAATTTTTTGAAACCCACCACTGGTCCTTGGATATGATTATTCTACACTATCATGCTTGTATTTATAAAACTCAGTGCCTCTGTGAAAGGTAAGGATGACTACTGCGTTTGTGGTGCAATCAGAACATTGCGTGTGTTGAAGTTGTTTTAACGCAAACCAAAGATGCCTTTTAAAAAACAAGTTGACATCCTATTCTTATGCATGCCAGTGCTGTGTGGGAGGGAATTTAAGGTGGTTCTGACAAGTGTCGTCGGCATCTTCATATCCGGTCACATGGGTGGCAAGCCACTCCCATCCGGTCACATGGGCGGCAAGCCACTCCCACAAAGGAGGCCACACCCACAGAGTAGGTTCAAACAATTTTTGAAACCCACCACTGACTCAGTGGTACCTCCTGCTTCATCAGTATTTATATTCATTCATTCAAATTTATATGCTACCCGTCTCACTGTTGTAGTTACTCTGGGAAGTTTTTATTAGTAAACACATTTATTATTAGTTATTCTTAAATTATCTTTGATTGACACAAAGGAATTTCATCGTATTTCTACATGTCGAGGATGTAGGGTTTGAAATCATTTTGCCCAACGACTATATTTTATGACATCCCATTAAAAAAAAACTAAAAAAAAATCATCTACTGCAAGTGGCTCTTAGAGAAAGAAGTTTTTTTTTATTATAAATTTTTACTTTTATTACACAGACAATACATAAAGACAACAATAAAAAAGAGAACAAAAAACACACACACACACACAAAACCATCATCACATACAGCATGTCGTTTGGTTATAGGTGTTTTAACATCCATATTCTCAAATAACATTTATCATCACAGATTTTTCATCTAGTACAGTGTTTCTCAACCTTGGCGACCTTAAGTCCTGTGGACTTCAACTCCCAGAATCCCCCAGCCAGCACAGCTGTGCTGGCTGGGGGATTCTGGGAGTTGAAGTCCACAGGACTTAAGGTCGCCAAGGTTGAGAAACACTGATCTAGTATAACTAAATACCTCACTTTCATTGTACAGTATACGTTCAATTACGATTAGTATTATTTTTTCCCCATTAAATCATAGTTCCCTTACATTCTTGATTATCTATTTGATAACAGTATACCTTTATATAATCCCCATGTGAAAGAAAAGATTTTTTTTTTTACCAACCATTTATATTTATATATCACTATTTTCCATTATACATAATTCCACCAATCAACTATCAGGTATCCTTATGTTCATTGTTATCCTTGTACCTCATACCTTCAAACAGAAATCTTATGCCTTCATTTTTCAACAAAATATTATAAGTGGTCGCTACATATATATATCTACCAATTTTTTAATTATTCCCTTATTAAAATTATTTATCAACAAGAAGATGTCATTGTAATATGTTCTTAAGGTTATACATTCTATCACCAATCCTCTATCAAGTAGAGTCCTCTGAGAGAAAGAGAAAGAAGTTGAGTCTCTATGAAGGAGATACTTGGAGGGTTCCACCACAAATCCGCGGTAGACTAAAGCGTGGTCGACGAAAGCGCGTACGTGACATCATCACAGCGCGACGAAAACGGCATGCTGTGAGCGGTAAATTTAAAATTAACGCGAAAACCTTACCCTAACCTTCCCAAACCTAACCCTAAACCTAACCCTAAGCCTAACCCTTAACCTAACCCTAAACCTAACCCTAAACCTAACCCTTAACCTAACGCTAAACCTAACGCTAACTCTTAACCTAACCCTAAACCTAACCCTAACGCTTAACGTAACCCTAAACCTAACCCTAACCCTTAACCTAACCCTAACCCTAACCCTAACCCTTACCTTTATGTGAATCGGCTTGCTTTAATTTTATTTTAATTTAATTTATTTTTTATTTTATTTGTCGCGCTGCTGCTGATGTCACGTACGCGCTTTGATCGGGCGCGCTTTAGTGGACCGCGGTTTTGACGGGTCATGACTTGGAGAGCTGGCAGGGCAATGAGCTTATTTTCTGAGTATTTGAGGGTCTTCAGGTAGTTTCTATTTGGTAAAGTGAACTGTAAGATTTACTAGCTTCGCATTATTTTTATCATCTAGAAATACTTGATGAAAACGGGCAGTAACATGCCCAATTCCGAAAATAATAATTTGGTTCTGATTTCTTTGAAATGTCGCATTTTCCCCAAGCGAAGTGTTAAGCTGACGCAGGAAGGAAAGCTTCAACCACCGAAGACTATTAGCGGGGATGACTGAAGTCACTGTCAGCTTCTTCACACTAGCTTCTCTGGATGCTTGCACAAAGGACAGGAAACGGTCGGCGCCACAAGGCCTCTGTTAAGGTCACACTACATCTGAACACACAAAATGTTATGCCACGAGAAGGAATGGATTGCAAAAGGAAGAGAGGAGACTTGAGCCCTTGCATATATTAATCATCGGCCTAGAGTCCCCTTGATGAGTTTAACGGTCAATAGCTGCGAGTGAAGTTAACTCCTGGGAGAAGAGGCAGCAAAATAGCAATCGTAGCTTCAAATGTCCCCGTTTCCCCCCCCCCACCCCTTTCTTAGGTATGGAAAGCTCATCTTGGGATGTCATGATAAAACATGAGCGTTGCTCCAGTTATACTTAGAGACAAGGAGGAGTGATTCACTGTTTTGTGGCTTGAGTGGAGGAGGAGAGTGCCATAAACTTTTTTACAAGGTGAGATCTATATCCTGAGAGCAGCACAAGATTACAAAGCCCCTTCTGTCTTTTTCCTTTTTTATTCCCCAAAGAGCCAGAAAGGATTCTAATTAAACTGTAAATTACTGAAAATAAAAAGAGGCATATGCTTATGCTCATGACAGATCGCCTTTATAAAAAGAAATGAACCTATGCACGTTTTTTTGTGCGCGCAAACGGTTTTCTTAAGAAAAAGCCCAATTTGAGAGAATGAAAACAAACTTTAGGCCTATTGACTGGGTGGAAGCGTATAAAAGAAAAAAATATATTCTAGTAATATGTGAGAACATTATGTAGTGTAATAAAATATAGAAGTAACTGGTAGCACCATATTAATCAATTAATGAATTGCTATCATTCATTTGTTCCACATTTCCTGAACATTTCACTGAATTTAAAAAAAATAAATCACATGCAATCATAATTATTCTAGATTAAAAATGTTCAAACTGAGCTTTTGGCATCATTTAATGAGAATTTTAGGAGAATAAACATTACCCAATGTTAAATATCTTTTATAAAAAGTGTTTTGAAATTATTAAGAGATTTATAGCAAGGTTATAATTAACACAAGTATCCTCTCAGAAAACTGAACAGTATTTTGATTACTAGTAAATACTACGAACACATTCTGTCCTATTGTTTGGAAAGAATAATTCTTTCAAGCATTATCCTAACAACTTTACCACAGCATAAATGATAAGATTGCTAAACACCTTAGTAATTTCTGAAGTTTGCAGTAAATGAGCAGAATCTCATTTGAGAGATATGGCAACTGAAAAAAAGGAAAAGCACTATATAATGCTTTCAATGTATTATAGAATGTTTCCCATTACAATCTTGGTGCTTACCCCATGTATATATTCTGTAAACTGTTTGCAGATATTAATTTCAAGGCCTTTTTTTTAATTAAAAAAGACAGTTCATAATAAGTTCATAATGACCAAATGGCAATTTTTTAAATTTTTTTAAATAAAAAAGAGTGGTTTATTTGGTGATGCTGTGTCTTTTTTATGGCAGAAAAAAGAGCCTATGTACATACTTGTTTCTAGTATGGGATTATTTTGTAGAATCAACAAAATCTTAAAGTAGACAGAATATATATTTTTATATAAAATGAAAAAGAAATCTTAAGTACAAATCATGTCTAGAGCAAGGAAACAGCGTGTAATACAAGACAGGCAATAGAATTTTAATAATACATCCTGTCTCTACTTTGTTTGTTTTACAAACATCCACATCCACTATGAACATTATGCCTCTCATGTGTCTTTTGCATTTAACTGGGAATGAGCCACAATGCATTCAATGAAGTTTTCTACTGAAGAGATATAACCCAATGATTTCACAACTATATATATATTTTTAAAGTACTCAATGAAATCAGATAGCACACCGTTTTCCCTAAACAGATAAATAGGCCAATTTCACACAGTGCAGTTTTGCATATGTGATGGAAGTTTTTTTTTCCCCCAGTTAGGCATAAATAAGTTTCTTTCCTCACACTTTATAGCTTTTCTTCAGAGGTGGGGAGAGGAAGGTTAATTTTAATTAAGATTAACTTTAAAACCACTGTGAAGCTTTATTTCTTTTTCTGCGTAAATGAGACATTAATAAGTTCATTGTAGCCTGACCCTATGTCCGAAAAATACCACGTCTACAAATATTTTCTGTAGAACCAGTTCTGAAAGAGTAACGAAGAAGGATTCAGCGAATCATTCTAACATAGCCAGCTGTCCCTACTTGTTATTTGTTGGTTAGATATTATTGAAGATTCATGTTTAATAAATGTTGATAAATGGTTATCATCCGAATGTAATAAAATAATTCATTTTTAGTTAATTCTATCCTCCAAAATGTAAATTTCTTCTGAAATAGAATTTTATTTTAATGTAAACGGAACCTTCACTCAAAAAGACATTTAAAAAAAAATGAAATACTAGGCTTTTTTTATTTTTAAAAATTGAATTTTCTGAATTGTAAAATTGTATGATATAATACAAAATATATTCCTTGGGGTTTGAGCTGTTGTAATGTTCGGACCACAAATAATCCAGCATAAGCTAACTGTTTGATTGGCTTTTATTGGTAGGGTACTAAATAAGGTACATCTTCCAAGTTTGTGCAGACTGCAAGAGTGTAGCATATTGAGAGTTTTTGAGAGTAGGAATAGCTGGGAATGAATGGAAAATAATTTTTATCCTTGTTCTCTTTTATTTTCTTAGGTTAGTCAAACCAACTAATTATAAACCTCTTGGGTTTAAGATGCTATGTGACTGCTGCACGTAGAATTAACTAGGAAGATACTGCTGTGCTCGTCATATATAGTATTAATGATAATGCCTCATGTGAAGGTTATTTACAGTTAAATCAAATTGGAATCAGTAGGATGCAGTGAATCATATTATAGATACTTCCTGCCTGGTATGGATAACTGGGAAATTTCTTTCTCACCAGTCCCCACTGCAGTTCTGGAGAAAGAAAGAAAAAGACTGTCCTTATTTTGCACACTTATGCAATTATTAATAATTTTATGATATTAATAAAAAAGGATATAGCTGAAATCATAATTCAAACTTCACAGTATCTCAATCCCGTGACCCGTCAAAACCGCGTTCGACTAAACCATGCCCGATTAAACCGCGTTGCTGACATCATCAACAGGGCGACAACAGCCAGCGCGGAGAAAGAAGGGCGCTTTAAATAGCGCTTTGAAAGCAAGCCGATTCAACTTAAGGTAAGGGTTAGGTTTAGGGTTAGGTTAAGGGTTAGGGTTAGGGTTAGGATTAGGTTTAGGGGGGTAAGGTTTAGGTTTAGGGGTTAATTTTAGGTTTAGGGTTTACAGCGTGCTTCTGTCTCCGCGCTATTGTCGCCCTGTTGATGACGTGGCAGAATTTTAAAATATTAAATTGCATTCATAGTAACAATAAAGTCCCTACTTTCATATATTTTAAGCTAGTCCAATAACAGAGTTATATTTCACTGCAATTGATTCAAATTTTTTTTAATAACTGGCTCTTGTTGCTAATATCCTATAATCTCTTTTAGCGAGTATCACTTCGATGACCAGTATTTCAAATACTGATGTTAATTATTAGCACCTTTGGGAATCCTTGCGAAGTTGAAGGATGAGGTATCAGCAGAGTTAAGAAAATCTTTCCTCCACCACTTCAAGCGGTTTAAATGGCATTGGAATCAAAGGGTTAAACGCAAGGAATGATGTGGTACAGCTACTTAAATCTTCCTGTTGAGAGTTCCTTTCACACTAAATGGGAAAAGAACGGTATTAATAGCTATTGCTTTTTTTTTGCCCTTTCCCACAGGTCTGAATAGGATCTGCAGATCAGTTTTTTGCCTTTCTGAAAGGAAGACCCTCAAATCTACAACAGACATTGGAAACTCTGGGCCTCACAAGGAGGAAACAGGGGGGACCTAGGAGACCATCCGAAGCCGTACCACACATTAGGTTTACACATACTGAGCTCTAAAAAAACTCTATGGGAAAAAAAATACCCAAGTTAAAGTCCAGATTATGTATCTTTTTCTTTCACACAGCTCATATAAGACTTCCTTCGTGCTGAATCGAAGGGAATATTCTTTTCCAGCAGGAAATCTGAAAACTATGGAAACAATTTATCTCTGTGCTTCATCTCATCTAGCTCGTTTGCACCAAAATACCCATTCTTGACTATTCAAACTTGTCTTAAGGCAAACAAAATTATAAGCAACATGATGAAATCTATGCCTCTGGTTTCAATGACCTTATGAAACTCTTTCCCTCTTATATCAGCAGATGACAATCTATTTTACCAACTAGCACTTTTCAAAATTATCAAATGTAGAAAAAAGTGTGTGTGTGTTGGCAGTTTTTCTAACACTGCTGCAATCCAAGATTCATTTATTTTTCCATAACATTGTTTTAAGTTAAATACAATTTAATCTCATGCGTTGATGAAGATGATTTTATTTTGGTAATAATAGGAAGAAGGTGCATTGAAGAATTTAACAATGCTTCTTAAAATATTTGTACAAACATTTTTAAAAAGCAAAAGAGAAAATCTGGCACTGCTATGCTTGGTATCCCATAAAAGGAAATCCTTGTACTTATTTTGTTAACAACTGTAAAATATCTATAATTGCGAGAAACCATCACTAACTTTTGAAAGGTGGTAATCCAGTATTGGTTGTTAGCTGTCAAATTTATGTCCCTTTGGTGAAATACACGGTGGATTTAATTACCATTCGTGATGCCTTATGGACCACAGCCCAAGTATTTTGGCTTTGACGTTTAACCCCTGACCCTTAAATATTTACCAGCTTTTAAACTGATTGTATACAATTATCCCTTCAAAAGTATCTCAGATCTATCATTCTTCCAATAGGTTGCATATTTTGTCCAACTGGACTGCAAAAATGTAGGCTGAATTTTTCATATTAAGGAATTTAGAAACTGCCTACTTTTTAGTAAATTATGTGAAATGTTATACTTCTGAGTAGGCTCTTGATCCACTTTAAAAATGAAAAAGGTAAATAACTACTTTAGACATGTCATGCTTATTTCACAAACTCCTCCATAAAACTGGTTTCTGAAACTGAGAAGTGGATAGGAGAAATACACAGCTATATCTCAAGCTTACAGATAATTAAACAAGCAGAAATAATTATGTGACGCGGAACCCCAAAATTGTGGTTTATAACTGTGGTTGATATTAATATTATCTCATTATTGATTAATAATATATCAGAAACAACAAATAGACTACTACAACCACATGGAATCAGTGTAGCATACAAGCCATCTTAAGTCCTTCAAAACATCCTACGCAAACCAAAAGACCCATCAATTCCCATCAAAAATCAGAAGTTATCTACAACTGCAACAAGCATGAAGTTGGGCAAACAGGCAGATGTCTGGCAGAACACATCCAGAAACTCCAACTGGCAGTCAGAAGACATGACAAAAATTCTTTAATTTCACAACATATAGACAGGTTTAACCACAGTTTCAACTGGGAAAATGTGACAATCCTAGACCAGGCCAAGTTCAAAAGTGCCAGGGTATTTTTAGAAGTCTGGCACGCCGACAAATCAGCCGTCAATCGACACATCAAGATTAACAACATCTATAGACCAGTGGTGGGATTCAAATAATTTAACAACCCGTTCTCTGCCCTAATGACCAGCTGGATAGGCGGGGCTCAATGGTCATGTGACTGGGTGGGTGTGGCAACTCAACGTCACTCACATTGATGGGCGCTTCGCCTTAGCTGTTACAATGGTAATAAGGGTTAACCGGAGAGGCAGTTTCTGTAAACAGGGCAATAAAGATTAGGCTAGAAACAACACCAGAATGTTTCCTTCCGGCCTTCCTTACAGGATTAGCCCTGTAAAGTGGAGAAAAACAAAAGGAGATTTCTTCCAACAACCGGTTCTCCGAACTGCTTAGAAAGTTACCCAGCGGTTCTCCCGAATAGGTGCGAACTGGCTGAATCCCACCACTGCTATAGACTATGCAAAAGAGACAATCAACCACCCCAAAAGAGAAAAAGACTCCAGCACTTCTCCATCAGTAATCAGCATTCATAGCAACATAGATTAACTCCAAGGTTAACTTCAGGCCAACAATCAATACCCCAACCCAGGAACTGCCAACCGTAAACAGCGCAAGCAAAGAATCTCTAAGAGCCTCCACCCACACAGACAAACTAGACACTAGACTATAAACTGACAGCAAAAAGCACTCCTTACTAGCACTGATGATGTTACCTAGTAAGGGTAATGAAAGGTCTGCAAGAAAACAAGCAAGCTCAGAAACTCCAAGGACCCCCTCATATCAATATGAATAAACCAGGGGTGGGTTCCTGCCAGTTCTAACCACTTCTGTAGAAGAGGTTCCACAAATCTACAGTGCCGTTTAGAACCGGTTCCAGCTCCCTCCCCCTGCCCGTCCGCACATCATCAAGATGAAGAGCGAGAGGAGGAATTCTGGGAGTTGAAGTCCACAAGTCTTAAAGCTGTCAAGTTTGAACACCCCTGGGTTTTTTTTTTCTAAAGGGTTAGGGGTGTAAGGGTCTTGCAACTTGACAGCTTTAAGATTTGCACACTTCAATGCCAGAGTTTCTGAGCCAACATTTTGGTTGCTAAGCAAGAGCGTTGTTAAGTGAGTTTCACCACATTTTACAAGTTGGCCACGCCCACCCAGTCACATGGCTGGCAAGCCATTCCCACCCGGTCACATGCCAGCAAGCCACTCCCACCCAGTCACACGGCTGGAAAGCCACTCCCACAAAGCAGGCCATATCTACAGAAGAGGTTCTAAATTTTTTTGGAACAAACATATAATGTACCTTTAAAACAATATTAGAAGAGGGTGGGAATCTTAAGGTACTATTAGTTTCTTCTCTGAAGTGTATCATATAAATTGTATGTACTTGGGATAGCTGGCTACACTGCATTTTTAAACGGTGCATAGCATTTATGGGACAGGAATAGTATTTCACAATACATTGAGACTAAAAACAGGTCACAGTTGTAAGTGGGTTGGCTAATTGCTTGTTGGAATGACTATCCCTATTCAGTGTGAAGGCACCATGTTAGAGAAGGAAGTTTTATTCCAGGAAAGCAGACTTCTTTACATATATATTTGTAACAATCATCAGATCATTCACTCCCATGTATTGTAAGATCCTCTAACCTTATTGTTTTATTTAGTTCTGATTGCATTTTCTGTCTTCTATATTCATAAAATCACCAAGTATCATGTCTTTCTTCACACTTCTCAATGGTTTCTTTTAAAAACCCAAGGAAAGCTATTATTTCATTTCTTGTGTGCAAGCGGGAACACTTTTAGATAGCAGCTTTACCATGTGAAAGGAACAAAGGGATCTTCCCACCTGAATGTATTGGCCATTCTGATGTGCTAAAGCCAAGATGAATACTAACTTTTGGTTCCCTTTGAAAATTCAATATTCAACATATGAGATCAATTTGGTAGAGTCACCTGATAAAAAAAACAACAAGGCAAACTGCTATGCCATCTCAGGAAGAATTTATATATACACACAACTATTTTAGAAAGGCAATTATCTGAACGAAAGTTTAATTTCCTGTCTTTTAATACAGGCCTACAAAGCACTCTCTTTACTTGAACTTTTGAGATATCCCTCATTGAGAGATGCCCAAACCTGAGACTATTAAGCCAAAGGCAATCCAGGAAATATTGGGGGGTGGGGTGGGTGGTTTGCACTCAGAATCCTTCTAGAAAATGAAACACAATTCAGCATTTATTTAAGCCCTTAGGTACATTTGCCATTTTTAGAGTGACAGAAGAGAACATTTTATGAGCTGCTTTCTATTCATTAAACTACATTTAAATTGAATCAAAATTAATGCCCTACCTACTTCTTTATTCTCTCAAAGCCAAAGGGATCTTTTTTTTTCTCCTGAGAAACATCCTAAAACTATTGAGAGGGATATTTAGGAATTTCATTTCAGTGTATGAATCTGTATGCAGCAATTTAAATGTCTCCTCCTTTCCCTGCCTTACCCGTACCTGAAAATCTAGGCTTTGTTTAAGGAAACATATCAATTTAACGGTTGGCTACGCTTCTTCTTAACCTTTAAATAAATATGGTTCTTAGCTTTCCTTCGTACCTGGATTTTAAAAACAAAGCTAATATGGGAATACCTTTAAGTAATTCCAGAATATGAAACGAACTGGCAAAATTCAAGATGCACAAACGAACTGGCAATGTTCAGGCACAAAAATAATTCCAAAAAATAATTCCATCGATGTATGTATATGTATATGTATATGTATATGTATATGTATGTATGTATATACATACATACATACATATATGTATGTAGATATATATATATATATATATCTGTTTTTATTTGTACTGATAAATAAATAAACACACAAATATAACAAAGGCAACAGTAAAAATATTGGGTTTCTGTCGTGATGGACTCTTGTGACGAGCCGATTGACAGATGATGGAAGTAGTTAGCTTCCTCCCATAATTGGGGCTTACCAGGGGTTGTGACTCTAAATATAGATAGATAGATAGATAGATGATAGATAGATAGATAGATAGATAGATAGATAGATAGATAGATAGATAGATAGATAGATATAGATATATAGATGATAGATAGATAGATAGATAGATAGATAGATAGATAGATAGGTAGGTAGAGATAGATAGATAGATAGATAGATAGATAGATAGATAGATAGATAGATAGATATAGATAGATATAGATATATACACATACATAGACACATATATAATTAAGAGTCGAGGTGGCACAGTGGTTAGAGTGCAGTACTGCAGGCCACTTCAGCTGACTGTTATCTGCAGTTCGGCGGTTCAAATCTCACCAGCTGAAGGTTGACTCAGCCTTCCATCCTTCCGACGTGGGTGAAATGAGGACCCAGACTGTGGGGGCAATATGCTGACTCTGTAAACCGCTTAGAGAGGGCTGAAAGCCCTATGAAGCGGTATATAAGTCTAACTGCTATTGCTATTGATAATTAATTTGTAAAACAAAAATTGAAGTATAGCTTAATATTTCACCTCCTCTTTCGCAGTAAATGTCTCTTAGTTATCGCCATTTTATGCCATGTTTTATACATGTGAAATAGAACAATTATGACTTGTCCATGATTTATGCTACCATATATAGCATATAAGGTAAAGGTAAGGTAAGAAACTAGAAAAGTCCTCCTAGATCACATCAAAGTTCTGTTTAATCCAGTATCCCATTTCTCATCCTGGCCATGGGAAATAAGACGGCAGTGTCCTATTCCTGCTGTTCGTCTTCAGTTATAGAAACTAGAGCCTTACTCCACTGATCCTAGAGGTGGTAGCTTCATCAAGAAAACACAGGAAGATTGTCCATGGGATGGAGGCAAATGAGAGTGGGAAGGTCGCTCCTACATTTTCTCCCAAACTCATGCCTCATTCAAGCCAAAAATAGTGACAATTATTCTCAGAGATGAATCTTTTGTACTCTTTCCTCACACCAAAAGGACACCGAACATTTTTCATTCTAGTCTGAGTAAACAGCAACCCTCAAACATCCCCAGGAAAATATATATATACGTTAAGAAATATTACTATCATTTATATAATCTTTCTAAAGTTCCTATATGTCCCAGAGTGCAATATATGTATGCACTACATGTGTAGAACTGTAAAATTTGTCTTACAAGACTAAAAGCATATTATTTAATAATCATAATTTAAAATGCCCCCTCTCATCTTAACCAGAGGAAAAAGCTAATAACAATAGGAAAGTTTTCTCCCTTTTTTTCCTATCTACCATAAGACTGTTAGGCAAAGTCAGTTGATCATAAAGCTCAATAACATTCTATAAACATTTAATACTATCAAATATTGTCCCACTTTCACAATAACTGCTTAACAAAGAGCGTTTAAAACATTTCCGCTGTAATCGGTGGGAGCGCCTGGAAGGCGTTCAGAATGCGCCGCAAAATCTAAGATTCAATTTTCACAGTGAGGAAGTTTGAAGTTAAAGGTCTATTATACCTGTTTAGATTGTTTGTTTTTTTTATGTAAAAAATTTAGAATTTAGTGAATCCTTCAAGAAAATGATCCCTTAATGAAGAACATTGTAAGACACCTACGTACTGTATCACTGACATCCGGTCCTGCTCTTTGTGAGGTTTACATGGAAGATTAGTCAGGAACCTTCTCAAGAAAAAGTATTAAAAAAGTATCAAGAAGAAGAAGAAGAAGAAGAAGAAGAAGAAGAAGAAGAAGAAGAAGAAGAAGAAGAAGAAGAAGAAGAAGAAGAAGAAGAAGAAGAAGAAGAAGAAGAAGAAGTAGTAGTAGTAGTAGTAGTAGTAGTAGTAGTAGTAGTAGTAGTAGTAGTGGTGGCACAGTGGTTAGGGTGCAGTACTGCAGGCCACTTCAGCTGACTGTTATCTGCAGTTCAGCGGTTCTAATCTCACCGGCTCAAAGTTGACTCAGCCTTCCATCCTTCCGAGGTGGGTGAAATAAGGACCCAGACTGTGGGGGCGATATGCGGACTCTGTATACCGCTTAGAGAGGGCTGAAAGCCCTATGAAGCGGTGTATAAGTCTAACTGCTATTGCTATTATCTAACTAAGGCTTGGAACACCTGTCTTCTGCAACAGCATTCCCAGAGATTCACATGGTTCCCTTTCTGAAGTTGTTCATAACATCTTTAAAAGTCTGGCTTTACTCCCAGGCATGGGGTTAGGATGACTGTTGAACCTCTGTTGTTGATGCTTTTCTGGTGTATGTGTGGTCCATTTTCTCCAAATGTAATTTTTATTTTTTTCATCATGCAATCTGTTGGTCACTTTGCTGTTCTCTAGATTTCCTGGCATACTTTGGTTAGAACCTTTCTGATTCTTCTTTTGTTGCTTGTAATATTTCAGTTCAATGTTTCAGAACTTCATTCTATCAGTTCCTGTAGCCTTCTGATTTGGTAATGATTAGAGTACTGACCTAATTCACCTTTAAAAGGGGAATACCTTGGATATAGACATTTTTACTGTACAGGATTTCAATAGTTTGTTTTCATTTGTTTAATCATCTTCAAATCAGTTATCATTCCAATTCAAGATTGGAAATTCCTTCTTTTGGAAGACTTTTCTTGTTTTTCCCATGACTGTTTTTACATATATTTTTATTGTTCTTTTCTGTTCTAAGAGTTTTTTGAAATTCTGAAGTTCCTTCCTGAGATTGATCTATGTATGTATGTATGTATGTATGTATGTATGTATGTATGTATGTATGTATGTATGTACCTGCCTACCTATCTTTTTTATTTCTTTTCTTTATTTCTCTCTCTTTCTTTCTCTTCCTTCCATCCATCCATTCTTCCAGTCATAGTTTTCAAGTAGAAACAAAGCTAGACAAAATCTGTTCTTTAATAAAAGCAGAATCAATTTTGCTATTTCTGTTTAATTCTATTAACTTCATCATCCATGCCGGCTGGCGACCACCTGGAGGAGAGCCTTCTCTGTGGCTGCTCCGACCCTCTGGAACGAGCTCCCCGTGGAGATTTGTACCCTCACCACCCTCCAGGCCTTCCGCAAAGCCCTTAAAACCTGGCTGTTCCGACAGGCCTGGGGCTAAAGAGCTGTTGCCCCCCGTCTCGAATGGTATGACTGTTGTGTGTTTTTAAATTATGTATTGTTATGTTTCGTCTTTTTATTTCCTGTCTGTACCCCCTTCCCTGACTTGAATTGTGAGCCGCCCTGAGTCCCCTTTGGGGAAAAGGACGGCATATAAATGTAATCAAATCAAATCAAATCATACCTTCCAGTATTGGAATTTGTGGGTCATTTCATTTGCCAAATCATTCCTGGAGATGAAGGCAATATCCTTTATTCTTTGCCTTTTGGGTCACGAAAGTCAATAAATATGATCTTTGGACTGAAAGGGTTTGATTTCAGTTCATTTCAATTCATCAATGCCTAATGTGCACTTGATTCATTTCAAGATTCTTTGTGTTGAGATTTCCCCTGTTCATCTGAAGTTCCACCTTCTTACTGCAATTCTGTCTTTGTAGCTTCGGCTTTTCTTTTCTTGCATAAGTAACTTCAGTAACTAGACTTACTAAAAACTTTAACTTGATCATATAAAAACCTCAGAAAACCATAGCTCTTTCTAAGTACCATGCCGAGTGTCATCCAACTTGAGTCCCTCATCTGACACTAAACTGTCAATCACATATATTATCTCCGTATATCTAGATTTTGTTCTTAGTAAAATAATGAGTGATTTACTTATTGCCTTCTCCAACATAGCATGAAATTATACCTTTTCTGTTATATCTACGGTGATCGTCCATCTTCAGCATGTTTTATAATGATGCCTGATTGTGTTAGTTGGGTTGTTGAGATGACCTTCACAACTTGCGTGACTACCTGGGAGCATATACTCTTGGCATATATTCCTGAAGTTCTTTATTCATCTGTCCCAGGGACACAGCCTTTCCACAATGAGGTGGGAATTTAGACTATACGTACCAATAATCAATACATGCAGGTATTTTATTTTTAAGTAGTTGATAACCTGGCATTGTCTGGGTATTTATTTATAGAGGGGAAATGTCCGGACCAAACTAATTTCTAATGTTGAATTTTCTCCAGAGGGAGCCTCCTTGTGGAGTATCGTGAAGCCATTACCATGGCAACTCCACTGTGCTGTACATCAGAAGCCATTTTAAGGTACAACAGGCTGTATCTTAACAGAACACACAACCTGATGGGTGTTAGGGGTATCTTACTGGTATTACACAGTATTTTTTTCCAGAAAGTAAATCACATGTGTACCAAGTTTGGTTGAAATTGTTTGTGGCGTTCCAAAATTATGCTAGAACATACACACAGCCATTTATATTTATGTAGAATAAGTGTTTTGCTTATTAAGCTATTTAGTCACATTTTGCGCTATTGTATAGCATGAGGACTCTCCCTTAAACAATGATTGTGAGTTATGCCCACTTCAATTACGGAGAAGTCTTCTTTTTTTTAAAATGTCAAATCAAATCCAGTCGAGTATAATCGCTGCTTAGAATTCACTTTAAGACACACTCAGAATTCATAACTGGAGAACTATCCTTTTACCATGACTTTTCAATTAAATTTATAGTGCTATTTTGTTTATCAGAACTGGAATTGGGCCAAGCTCTCAGCTCACAGTTGATCAGCTCGACAATAACCCTGGATACACCTGCTAATTTTGCCTCTGGGTAAACTGTTGAAAACTCGTCAGCTATTTCCTTAAGTTGAATGGAAACAAAGAAACATGAGAGTTTTTTTTCTTTAAAAAAAGTCAGATTAGGGAATTGGAGATGCATTAATTAAGGAGAGGAACAGGGTCAAACTAGAGGCTAGGAGGCTAACAAGCAGAGAGAACACTGCAAAAGAGCTCACAGCAGGGTAAGAGTTCAGTTAATTTATCCATGGGATCTATTCCAGACATAGTAAATGATACATTATTGGATGCAGACTTGCAACTGCTTACGCTAAGACCCACCTCACTTAAGTATCATTAGCTTCTCCCCCCCCCCCTCCCTTTGAAAATATTGCCGTTACTCAAACCTGTTTGCATGAGGCTTTACTCCGCTGGCAGCCTACTAGCTTTTGTTCTTTGTGATGTTCCTCCTCATTCTCCCTCTCCGCTATGGGAATTAGGCCTAACTACCACCGCGTTAAAGGGAGGAACACCCAAGTTGACCGGAGAAGCGCTATATTATTTTGAGTAGCATATTACACAGAAAGCCAATCCACTAACATCCAATTATAAACAGCCAATACTATTTCAAGGAAACACCAAAGTGGCAAGGAATTTCGAGGGATTTACTCTGTGGTTTCAATCAAATTTTCATTCTTAAAATATAAAGGGAGAAAAAATAATAAGAGAAACCTTGCAGGCATGGAGAGGGTTTTGAGCCTCGACTGATTTTGTTGAGCAGAAAAATAAAGGTCAAATGGTTTACTATAATTTTATCCCGTGTCTTTACTATTTAATTATGATTGATGCAAAATCAAGACCGCAAAAGAACACTCTGATGGCAGCACTTAAAAAAAAAAATTGTGTGACTTCCAAGGTTATTATGCCTAATGTATTATATAGCAACCAAAATATGCTGGAATGGGGGAGGGCACGGGGGGGGGGAAGCTAGTATAATTCTAGTATAAAGGAATACTAGAATTTGCAAATGCAAAATAACTTTACGCAAGACATGTTTCCATAAACATACAACAAAACTGTCATTTAAAAAAAAATGGTGGAATCATATAAAAATCCATATTGAAATTAAAAGTTCAGAGATGTCTCACCCTTTTCACCTTAGAGCCGAGGTGGCGCAATGGTTAAATGCAGCACTGCAGGCTACTTCAGCTGACTGCTAGTTCTGCAGTTCTGCAGTTCAAATCTCACCGGCTCAGGGTTGACTCAGCCTTCCATCCTCCCGAGGTGGGTAAAATGAGGACCCAGATTGTTGTTGGGGGCGATATGCCGACTCTATAAACCGCTTAGAGAGGGCTGAAAGCCCTATGAAGCGGTATATAAGTCTAACTGCTATTGCTATTCAAGGTGTGCATCTATAGGGTGTACCACAACTATAGGGTGTACCAATATGTCTGACTAATCTTATTAATTTTTTCAAAGAAAATGTTACCGTACTTAGCTACGTTCAATGCTAATGTGCCAAACAAAGAAATGTTTAGAAGAAAATGGCACACAATTCAAAAATTTCAATGTGATTCATATAATAAAGTGGCGCTTGACCTTTGATATACCTTGTATACATCTGGAATCAAAATTTAGAAAACTAAGCTGGGAACCCGGAACTTGTCAGCAACTCTATATCAAAGGAACCAAACATCTAAAAGTCACGCCTATACACACGCAGGTTAAGAAGATCAATAATATCATCAGTATTGTTAACTTTACATATGCATATTTTGAAGTTGTTGTATTTAAACTCTAACTCCCAGGTGACATTGCTGCGGAGTGGAAGGGATGCCTCTTCAACCGTCCCCATGTAAATTTGTCAAAATCAAGTCAAAAAGTTGGTTTCGCTCACTTTGATGATGTCATGAGGTCAATTGCCTCAGAGGCCAACAGTTGCACAATAGAGCATGGCTGCGGTGACACAAATGCAGTGCAACGGATCATTCTTAAAATCTAACTCAATTCCAATTCAGCTGAAAGAGCTCTGCTGTTTGCAAACTACTGCATAAACAATAGAAAAATGTGGTAAACGAGCGGGCATTAATGTATAGGTCCAGTCCCCCTTACAATTATTTTGGTCCATATTTCAAAACAAATAGCATCTGAAATCCTTTTGTCTCTCTGTCTTTTTTCTTTTTTTCTTTCATCTCTCTCTCACTTGTTTTCTTTATTCTTTCTTTCTTTCTTTCTTTCTTTCTCTCTCTCTTTCCTTCCTTTTGTCTCTCTGTCTTTTTTCTTTTTTTCTTTCATCTCTCTCTCACTTGTTTTCTTCCTTCCTTCCTTCCTTCCTTCCTTCCTTCCTTCCTTCCTTCCTTCCTTCCTTCCTTCCTCTTTCTCTCAGTCTGTGTGTGTGTGTGTGTGTGTGTTGTGTGGCAGTGGTGGGTTTCAAAAGTTTTTGGAGCCTCTTCTGTAGGTGTGTCCTGCTTTCCGGGTCCACTGGTGGAACCTCTTCTAACCGGTTTGGTAGATTTGACGAACCGGTTCTACCGAATAGGTGCAAACTGGTAGGAACCCGCCTCTGAAGCAGTAGGAGTTTGTAGACACCAATGCCTTGACTCTAGTTTCATCCACAGAAAAGGTACAATATTTATTTTAACAAAAAATTGAAACACTGCAAATTATCAGACCACCTTTGTGTCGCTTAGTCTCATTTCAAGAATATTATAATCATAATTTATAATTTCGTGTAGTATATTGATAAATATATAGTCTATTTACTATCATTTATTTCTGACGGTGATAAAAAGTATGTTCAGCATGCATCACCGGGAATAGTTTTCTCTGTTTAAGCCACAGGTCTAAATGGATTTGTTTATGCCAAGAAATGAAAATACAATTGATACAAATAAAAAAAAATATATGCATGCCTTGGAGCAATATAATAAAATACAAAAAAGAATTTGAGATGTTAATCTCTCTCTCCAAATGAGTTTTATGTTCAGATGGGCTGCATTCAGTATAACTATTTTTAATGTTAAAATACCCTAGGGAAGTTATAAACTCACGAAATATGCAGTTAGAGTTACTTTATATTATGTGCAGCTGCATGGCTGTATACCAGTGACCAAATTTCCTAAATGGGCCAGCAAAGGAGAAGAGTTTTGCTTCCTACCTCTCCTTCCACCAGTAACACAATGCTTTGCTTGTTGCAACATTTACATTTTCTAGTATGTCAAAATAATCTTATGACCTTAGTAAATTTTGTTATGCAGGGGAGAAAAAGAGGGGAGGAGGAGGAGGTGCAGATATGCCAAAATTTAAAAAAAGCATACTACATATGAATATTATTCCCCGTGACCCGTCAAAACCACGGTCCACAAAAGCGCGCTCGACGAAAGCGCGCATTTGACGTCATCACAGCGCAACGAAAAAAATTAAAAATTGAAATAAAAATAAAATTAAAGCAAGCAGATTCACATAAAGGTAAGGTTTAGGTTTAGGTTTAGGGTTAGAGTTAGGTTAAGGGTTAGGGTTAGGTTTAGAGCGTTAGGGTTACGTTTAGCGTTAGGTTAAGGGTTAGGTTTAGGGTTAGATTTAGGATTAGGTTTAGGGTTAGGTTTAGGGTTAGGTTTGGGGGGGTTAGGGTAAGATTTTCGCTTTATTTTTACATTTATCGATCACAGCGCAATGTTTTCGTCGTGCTGTGATGACGTCACATACGCGCTTTCATCGAGCACGCTTTTGTCTACCGCGGTTTTGTGGTGGAACCATTATTCCCTACCTTATGAACAGGCCACCCCTAATCAATTTCGTAATGAAAAATTATACTTCCATTAATTTGTCAATATTTAGCACCTTTTTGTTCTACCAACAGGATTAATGGAAAGGGAATGGTTCAAATTCAACATCTTAACGCACTAATTCTGGTTTTGTTGCAAACGCTGGCATTAAAATTTGTGCAACCAAATTCTAGTATCTGATTTAACAAATACTAGCGAAACCTAGCAATGATGTTTTAAAGCGATGTTTTGTTTATGAGATATTTTATAATACATTTGTCAATATCTAATACTAATAAAACAAACCAGGTACTGAAAATACAAGTTTACTATAATTCGAATACTTTTAGCTTAAACATTTCAAAGAAAATAGAATAGGAGGGTGGTCACCATCAGCGGCTGTCTGCTTGCTAGTTTTTACAAACATTATGAGGTCACATGAAATGGTGCTTTGACATGTTATGGCTCACTGGCAGTGATTAATTGACCAATATATTTTGATTTTGACATTTAGACACAGCATTCTCTGAGAACAATCTGGGAAAAAAAAATCTCAGATCTCAATCTCATGCATGTTTTAACTGATGTTTTACATTCCACTGCCAGAAATGTTCTCAAATTCTTCATTAAAAAGTTAATATTTGGGCCTCAGGTTTACACTGTGGTATATCTGCCTGAAACATCTAGGTAACATCATTATAAACAATGTTAATAATGATTCAAGTATGTTATAAAATTCATGATATATATGTATATGGATATATATATTTATCAGAGTTGGAACAAGTTCAGTACCAAATTAGTGAAAGTTGATCAATTTTCAAAATGGGAAACAGATGAATTATATTAGATGCAACTTTATCTTAGATTTTTTTTAAAAACCAACTCAAATGTACACAAAACTCGGACTTTCACAAAAGCAGTAACAAACACTGAAGAAGTATGGGAAGTGCTAATTTGCATAATTCCTAAACCAAAATTTGAAGCATATCTGTACCTTTGATTGAACTTCTGTACACAGCAGAGGTGGGTTCCTACCAGTTTGCACCTATTCGGTAGAACTGGTTCGTCAAATCTACCGAACCGGTTAGAAGAGGTTCCACCAGTGGACCCGGAAAGCAGGCCACACCTACAGAAGAGGTTCCAAAAGTTTTTGAAACCCACCACTGGTCCTTGGATATGATTATTCTACACTATCATGCTCATATTTATAAAACTCAGGGCCTCTGTGAAAGGTAAGGATGACTACTGCGTTTGTGGTGCAATCAGAACATTGCGTGTGTTGAAGTTGTTTTAACGCAAACCAAAGATGCCTTTCAAAAAACAAGTTTACATCATATTCTTATGCATGCCAGTGCTGTGTGTGAGGTAATTTGAGGTGGTTCTGACAAGTGTCGTCGGCATCTTCATATCCGGTCACATGGGTGGCAAGCCACTCCCATCCGGTCACATGGGTGGCAAGCCACTCCCACAAAGGAGGCCACACCCACAGAGTAAGTTCGAACAATTTTTGAAACCCACCACTGCTCACCACCTGCCCCAGATCCAGTAGAAACCATGCCATCGTGATTATTGCTGCCATTACAGTGTGCCACTAAGGTATAACTTAATAAATCTGGGCTATGATGCTATCTATATAGTTTTAACATGCAACATTCCATGAACTAGTAGATTTTTATGATACAATATTTTCTAAATATCTTTTCATCTGAACTGGGTCTGCTGAGGAAAAGGAAGTTTCAATGCTAATGACCTAATTATGGAATGCTTCCCCTGGAGAAGTTCATTAGATACTGTAGTTGGATAACATTTGGCAAAGTATTTCCCAGATGTCTTAAATCTAACATGTTCTCTCTCTGAAAGTATTTTTATGCTACTCTTTAAATTCTTGCAGCTTTCAACATGCTTTTTTTTAAAAAAAATTCTCCCCATTATATCTGTAAAGTCAGTCTAGGAATTTGACTTGGCCCTAGCCAAAAAAATAAGTCAAATAATAAATAATAATGTTTTTATTGCACTTGTATAACCTCACCTCCACATTTTGAGACTAAGAGACAGTGACGTGCAGTCAGGGGAAGCAGAGCCTCACCACCGTCATCATGAAAAGAAAAAAAATGTAAAAGGAAAAAGGCTGAGCTAGTTGCTGCCAGAGTCACCGTGGATGACTCTGCTTAGTGCTTAACTGTTTAAAAACGCCTCTAAAAAGCGCCCTCTGCAGGAGGCGGCAGGAGAACAATGTGCCTCATCTAGTCTGACTTTTTATGATCACTCGAGCAGAGTTAAGCAAGGGTTAAAAGCCTAAAAATTCCTGACGTAGATGAGGCACGTCTTTCTCCTGCCTCCTCCTGTAGAGGGCGCTTTTTTAGAGGCTTTTTTAAACAGTTAAGCAGAGTCATCCACACGGTGACTCTGGCAGCAACTAGCCCAGCCTGACCTCAGCTCTTGTCTTTTTCCTTTTACACTTTTTTTTCTTTTCATGATGGCAGGCAAGAGCAGAGTTGAAATCCTCTCTGAAACAGCTGGAAAAGGTAGGTGTGGGTCAGAGGGAGGGGGAGGAATTCAAACTTCATCCTCCTGGTGCAACTTTGTGTGTGTGTCTGTGTGTGTGTTTGAGAGAGGGGGGAGGGAGGGAGGGAGGAAGGAGGGGAAGGGAGAAGAAAAAGAAGGAAACTTATTTAGCAAAGGAGAAAAACAAATGCTGTCACTTTAAATCGGAACTGAGCATGCCTGGCTGTGGAATTCTGGGAGTTGAAGTCCACAAATCTAAAAAAATTGCTGCCTCACCAGCCATAAACCTCACCGCACATCACTGCTAAGAGATATTGAAGAAATGAAGCCTACCTCTTTTATATTGCCAGATAACCAAGAGGCTACGGGACAGGGACAAAAAAATATGTTTGTAATTTGGGGCTGGGGGTGTGGAGGAACAGAATGTTTTCAAATTTGCTCAAATATAAGTAGGTGAAATATTTAGTATTAAGGTGATAAAATGAGGATTATAGATAATGACAACAATGGATGCTTTTCACTATTAAAAAGAAGTTTATGGAATAAAATAATGTAAAACATTATCACAACCATATACCTGTATAATATAATTAAATATTTTCTCTCCAATACAAGTTTGTATTTCTTATCTCTGATGTCCTTTGTTGTTTTAACATGTTCAAGTTAGACCATCAAGGATCTTGGAAAGTAGGAAGCAGAATTTCTACTATGAGATGAACTTGATTTATGTTATTTAAATTGCCCGTGAAATATCTTAAAAGTATGTACCAGTTTGCTCATTTCAGGGCAATTATGACATAAGCCTTTCCAATTTAGAATCAATCTCCAAACTAATAGAAAATGCAAAAGTTAGGGAAATAACATTTCGGGAAAACCTAATAAATTAAATTGAAAAGAAGTGAACAAGGGTCATGAACCTCTAGTTTCAATATAAAAATTCTGCTTATATTTTTATATCAACTTATTTAAAGTAAAAGACCATTTATTTACTCAGTATGCAAAATATCAGCCTCATCTCTGTATTGCTGGTTCTTTATTCCATCACTCCTGAGGTGAACCAATGTGTATTTAATGAAAAAGCAACATTGTTCAAATTCAATTGCACTTAAAACCATAATTAAACTTCCCAATTTTGTAATAAAAACTATTTGATATTGTTATCTATAGAACTTTTGAATGCAGTTCTTCAAATCTATGCATTATGGAGGAAAAAAGCCCACAGCGCTATGAAAACTTTTTTTTTTAATGTAAGTCACTTCACGGAGATTTTCTCCTTCATATGAAACGTTAACAACATTTCAATTTATACTTAGTTACTTTCCATTGGAAGGAAATAAATACTACACTCTAGTTTCACTTACAAACCCCAAATTTAATATACTGTGAATACTTATTTCTGTTCCCATCTATACTCACTGCTTGTAAAACTGTAACTAAATCAGAATGAAATAGATTTTTTTAATGTCTAAATCTATTAGTATTATTAAGAAAAAAGCTACTATCCTACCATGCAAAGGAAACGAACAAATTAACTGCTGATATCTCTAATATATTACGTGACAAAGAATGACCTTCTTAGCTATCACCCTTAAAATGAGAAAAAGATTTATCAAGCCACTTGCCTCTGTATAAGCTAATATAACAAACTGGAAACCTGATCTCTACCTTGGCCTCTCTAGATTATATTTGCAATCAATGTAAAAAATGGTCTTGTCAAGATCTGAGATAGGTTATCTCTTTCTGGACTCATCAACGTTAGCCTTTAGTGGGAAGTGGGAGTTTGGAAATGGAGTGCATGTTCCAAGTTTATTTTAAAGGGACTTCCTAAAAATAGCAAAGGAATTGTAATGAAAGTGTAATAGAAAACCCCATAAAATATCATTTTTTAAACATAAAATTATATGTCTAGTTATATAAATTCCCTTGAAAGCAAGTATTAATCCATTTAAATTAGCAAAATAAAATACTTTTAAAAATCTAATAAATACTGCTCAGGCCATAACTTATTTTTAGTATCCTTCTAGTTAGGATGACAGATCCAAAAGCAATAAGCATAAAAAGAGAAAACAAAACACTACGGCAGTTCAAGCAGTGGTGAGTTGCCAATTTGTTTACTACAGGTTTGGGCGCACTCGTGTGTGATGCTTCTGAGCATGGGCAGAAGCGTCCAGGTAGGTGGGCGGAGCCTCCCACCGCCGCTACTAACGGTTCACCCAATCCGGGCCGAATAAGGAACAACCCATCTCTGAGTTTAACAACAGGTAGAACAGAAATATTTTTTAATGTAGGTAGTTAATTCCATAAACAAAACTTGCTTTCAGTTGAGCGTTTTTGGGTGACACGTGAATTGAATTTTCTCACATTTTAAAATCAATGCTTTATAACTTTTTGTAAAGCTTTCCTATTAGCAGAGTACATGTTTCACATCTATAAAAACTGTACCTTTGAAGTAATAATAACCTTGGGACCTATTTTCAAATTTTACCATTCTATTTAACTGTAAAATAAATGGATTTCAATTTGGAACGCTCACGTTCGACTATCAACATATGATGAAATAAACTTCTATTCCTGTATAATAATAATGGGGAAAAAAACAACTTTTTTGCAACAAGAAGCCTAGATTTCATTTGGTTGTTTTCATTTCATTATAAAAAATGTACTGCTTCATCCTCTGAAAAAGAAGAGAACTTGAATAGAATAGAAAAAATAACAAGGCATTGAAGCAAAAATAGCACTGAATTAAAAGTACTTGGAGGCCAAGAGCTTTGAACCTGAATTTAACTAGCCATTCCATCCTCATGAGGTAGGCACCACTGAAGGTTGGCCTGGGCTCACAGAGAACTCATTGTTTTCAAAATACAGCTAGGAAAAATGCTGCTTTATATTTCCTCACACCACAGACCTTGTGTTTAAGTCCAAAGCGAAGAAGATGGGGGGATCCATTCAAAAACCATTTTTCCACTATAAACTACCTTCAAGCTCCCACTTCTGACATGCAAACACTGGTCAAGGATGTTATGGTGGTGTGCAATGCATAGCAAGAAACTTTTTATTTATTTATCCAATTACCTCCACTAGACCGATTAGATCCCACAGATTAGGCCTCCTCCGAATTCCATCCGCCGGCCAGTGTCGACTGGCGACTACCCGGAGGACAGCCTTCTCCGTGGCTGCTCCGACCCTCTGGAACGAACTCCCCATGGAGATTCGAACCCTCACCACCCTCCAGGCCTTCCGCAAAGCCCTTAAAACCTGGCTGTTCTGACAGGCCTGGGGCTAAAGAATTGTTGCCCCCGTCTCGAATGGTATGACTGTTGTGTGTTTTAAATTATGTATTGTTTTGTGTCGTTTTTAATTTTTGTTTGGTATCCCCCTTCCCTGGTTTGAGTTGTGAGCCGCCCTGAGTCCCCCTCGGGGAAAAGGGCAGCATATAAATAAAATAAACATTCAAACATTCAACAAACATGTGTGATTGGGGCACTTTTTAATCCTGAGCAGAACAAGGTGAAACTATCCAAAGAGAAGCGTACAAATATTCACAAAAAAAAAAAGCGTTGGCATTCCACCACCTGTTTAAATTGTTTATAATATAATGAAGTGTGGATGCAGATTTTAGGACAGGCATACATTTCAAAGATTTTACTGTTATCGGTTTTTTTCTCGCCTCAGAAATTCACATCTTTGGAAAGTCTGTGATTTATTAGCTAGAATATGGCATATTTCATACCGAGTTTTAGGAATATGAATGGTGAATCAAAATGTCAGTATAACAGATGGCAATATAGAGTTGCTGTTTTTTTTAAAATATCTATTGGAAATTTTTTTGCAGAAATAACAAGTCTTTGATATTGAAAACCAAATCAAAATAGAATTACCTTTGTGATCAGCACCTGTAAATCTTTACTTTACTGAAATTTGGGCTACACCCACACAAGTTAGTTTGCTACACTCACCACTAGAGGTGGGTTCCTACCAGTTCGCACCTATTCGGTAGAACCGGTTTGTCAAATCTACCGAACTGGTTAGAAGAGATTCCACCAGTGGACCCGGAAAGCAGGCCACACCTACAGAAGAGGTTCCAAAATTTTTTGAAACCCACCACTGGTCCTTCGAATTCGGCGGTTCGAATCTCACCGGCTCAAGGTTGACTCAGCCTTCCATCCTTTCGAGGTGGGTGAAATGAGGACCCGGATTGTTGTTGGGGGCAATATGCTGACTCTGTAAACCGCTTAGAGAGGGCTGAAAGCCCTATGAAGCGGTATATAAGTCTAACTGCTATTTCTATTGCTAACCAAATATTCATTTCATAAATTAAACACAGTGCATTTCTGAGGTCCTCACTTCAGCTTCTGATATACATTCTTTCTTTAGTAGCTGCATCCCAGGCCAAATAACACTTGGTTAGTAAGTATTGTACTTTCTAAATACAGAAAGTATTTCTTTTTTTTTCATTTAAAGCTGAATTAAGCAATCATTTAATCAACTGTTCCCATTTAAATTAAAGTAAGCTATGTTGTAATCCAAACTGCAATTCAACCCCCATCACACCCCAAATGAACTTAAAACATTCCAGCTGGTGGCTATTTGTAATTTCCCTGCCTCATGTTAGGTTTTCTGACATTTTTATTGCCTGTTGTTCTAGTGATAATGTGCAAGCACAAAGATGTATTAAATTAGGGATAAAATGGAAACACATATAGATTGAGGAAGAACAAAACAGAAGCCTGTAGTCAAGAAAAATGCACAGAGTTACTACATGGTTACTACCAAGTTTAGCATCTACGTTTACTGGGAAAGGATCAGAATTCTTCTTTCAAAATGAATATCCATTTAGTACAGAACTGAATAGCTGTTAAATGATAAAACAATGGTTTGGTGTTACAAGAATGTGGGCTTAAGGAGCTTGGAGCTCACATGATATTTCATTCCCAAAACAATGAAACATAGGCAGCATTTCCCCCCCAGTCTTTCCCAATTCTGTGTTTATCCTGCAAAATAGAACTAAAGTAACTTTGTTTTAGTCCTTTTTGCAAGAGTCATAAGAAATTGATTTACCATTTTGCTTTAAGCAGCCAATTATGGCTTGTCTCAAGTGGATAAAAGAAGAAATTATTGTACATGGAATAAATGTTTGAATCTTTAATGTCTTGATTCACAATAGTAAATGTTTGAATCTTTAATGTCTTGATTCACAATAGTTTCAAATTAACTTTATTATTACATCTGAAAAACTCCAGAATGCATACCTTGTTCTTTCTCATAGAAAAAATAATTAAAGACTTTGCGTTCACTTAACATGAAATCTATTTTCACTACTTTAAAGCTCTAGATTTCTGACTTAATATTTGCAATAACAGTAAGGCCTTTTTGCTTTAACACCTAATGAAAAAATACTCCACAGTAGTAGTAATTTCTTTAAAAGAATTGATACTCTGCAGCATTCAATTTGCTCTAAAAACATCCTATATATTTATATTTAAATTTCCTCATTGATTTTTCTCCCTTGCAGCAGTGGTGGGATTCAGCCAGTTTGCACCTATTCGGGAGAACCGGTTGGTAACTTTCTAAGTAGTTCAGAGAACTGATTGTTGGAAGAAATCTTTTGGTTTTTTCCCCACTTTACAGGGCTAATCCTGTAAGGAAGGCAGGAAGGAAATATTCTAGTGTTGTTTCTAGCCTAATCTTTATTGCCCTGCTTACAGAAACTGCCTCTCTGGTTAACCCTTATTACACTGTAACAGCTAAGGTGAAGCGCCCATCGACCTGAGTGACGTTGAGTTGGCCACGCCCACCCAGTCAGATGACCACCAAGCCCCGCCTGCCCAGCTGGTCATTAGGACAGAGAACCGGTTGTTAAATTATTTGAATCCCACCACTGCCTTGCAGGTTGTTGTTTTTAATTAGCATATATTTCAGATAATGCTCACCTCAAAAGGAAAACACATTTACTTGGGATGTATGGCAGTATCCAAAATGGTCTTTCTCTGGATTACAACAGCAGCTCATGAATATGCTATCCACATTATTTATTAACAGCCACACACTGGACAAATTATTTAACACAGCGACACTCCTAATAAGTCAGAATAGCAATTAGCTAGCTCAGCATGTGGGTTGTTTGTGACAATTTATAGAAGCTGTCTCAAGCTGTCACAGCACTTCAAAAGCACCAGTGGGGGAAACCTTTTAATGGTTTTTCACTTGAGATGACAAGCACTACATGGCCCACATGGTAGGAATGCATTTGGCAGCTTATTTAGTTACACAACTTTCTCTGCCTTTTTTTCTGCACTTGTTTACCTGTTTACAAACACAGGCTGATGGCGAGGATGAACAATCAAGCAATTTGTCCAAGGCAAAAAGAGTGAAGGGGTGGAGGAGCTTAAATGTTGTACATTAGCATTTATGAATGGAATTTTTAACACTTAAGTAATACGCAAACTGAAGATGGCATGGATTCAATTAGCAACTGAAATACAGAAAATGTGATAGCTATCAGCCCAATGATCCGAATCTAATCAGAGTGAGGAGGGAAGCATAAAAAATGGTCATTGGTTTTTCTTCTTTTAATAAAGTTTCTCCTTTTCAGTAAAGATTATGTGAGAAACGTACTGCATTTAGACAAACAAACATACACTTAAATAAAGAAGAATAAAAAAGAAATGAGACAGAATCAGATTTACAGCCAGGGATCACATTACATGTGGTGGACAGGTATCTAATTTGTTCACATAAAGTTAACTCTGCTATGTGGGTTGATAACAGTGCAGGGGATACAACCCAAATGCTGGAGATGTGATTGTGCTGATGCTACATACTATCATATATGGTGGGCTTGTAAAAAGGTTAAAGCATTTTGGATAAAAATATGGTGGATTATGCAAAATGTTCTTTAAAAAAGGATAAAGTTTACCCCTCAGTTATTTTTGCTAGGTATAATTACTGATCGTACAGTTATAGAGACTAACTTGATTTTGCATTTAATAACCGCAGCTAGACTCTTGGTGGCGCAATACTGGAAGAAGGAAGACTTGCCTACTATTCAAGAATGGACATTAGAAGTAACAAACTTAGCAGAGATGGCTAAAATATCAGCATATCTCAAGGACCACTCAAATGAGAGATATAAACTGGAGTGGAGAAGATGGATTGACTATACTCAAAATAAATATGGGACTAAGAAATTCCAGATAGTTTATGATTGAAGAAACAAGGAATGATATAATCTGTTTAGAGCTAGCCTAGCAAGGAGGAGTTAAAGCTCAAATGAAAGATGATACTAACTTTTTTTTAAAGTTTATCTTAGAATATCTTTGTTAAAGATTTATACCCTGTATTGGTTCTGGGAAGCGGGGGGGGGGGAGGGGAGATGGGGGGGGAGGGTAGAGGTAGGTAGGTAAATATTTGTATATATTTTCCAAAATTTTCAATTAAAAAAAAACAGTGCAGGGGAAATAGCATAGCTATTCAACTTTTTCCCAATTGCTCTTTTTTTTGGTCTTAAATTATCAGTTTGTCATCACAACTGTCTACTCATCCATTAGTTGATGATTTCTGAGAGGCCAATGAGAAAAGAGTTAAGCGGCTTTTTCCTCTGTTCTAAATTTCAACCTAGATACCTGGATTTTTTTTTAAAAAAAAAAGACCTGTAGGGAAACTAATCATATTGATTAATTGAACAAGTTGACGTCCATGCTAACCATCTAACTGATCCCCCATCCTTCCAGTTTTATATGGATCTCTGTCAAGGGAATTCTGTATGTATATGCAGTTTTCGTTAAGTATAGCAATAGCAATAGCAATAGCAGTTAGACTTATATACCGCTTCATGGGGCTTTCAGCCCTCTCTAAGCAGTTTACAGAGTCACCATATTGCCCCCAACAACAATCCGGGTCCTCATTTCACCCACCTCGGAAGGATGGAAGGCTGAGTCAACCCTGAGCCGGTGAGATTTGAACAGCCCAACTGCAGAACTGCAGTCAGCCGAAGTAGCCTGCAGTGCTGCATTTAACCACTGCCCCACCTCGGCTCCATAGCTAACTGAACTTGGTATGAATAAACAAATGAATAGTATAGTACAATCTTTATTGTCATTGTACTTAAATACAACGAAATTGGTTTTAACCTCACTGGTGCAAAATTACATCAGAAACGAAAAAAGAAAGAAAATGAAAAAAAACAAAAAACTAGCGTGTGCATGTACCATTATGTACCATCACATCATTTACAACTCCAAGCAATCACATAGATAAGATTTTCTCCACGACAATCTTCCCCTAATCTGGTCTTTCAGACTGATCTGAATGAACTTGGTTTTAATACAATATAGTATTTAGTATTTAATCAATCTATAATACTGATTGAAAAGCAGCAGCAAAAATAATCATGTTATTTATTGCAGCAATTATAAAATTGGCATTAAAAATGAGCTGGATGAATTTTCTGGATTCATAATGTATGATTCTTACCGTTTTATTACCTTTTATTGTTTGTAGACCACCCAGAGATTTATGGACTTTAGAGTTGGGTGGCCTCTAAGTCTATGAAATGCTTTGAAGGTTCAATTTAGCATAGAATCCAAAAACAAGCTATTGATTAATACAGGTATTCTAGAAAGAATCAGGAAAACCTCCTTCCCAGTTGCCACCAGATTTTCTATCAGATTACTTCTTTTCAAACAATCATCTAAAAAATCTAAAAGTTAAATTTATGTGAACTATTTCCCATTTTTGCATAGATCGATGCTAACATTTTTTTTATCTTAAGCTTTGATCCCCCCTTCCTTTGAAGCTTTTTCAGTCATGTTGAAAAATACATTCAGTTTTACGCTGCATCTTCCTGATTCTGGGAAAAATTCTATAAATTACTGCAACTCTCACCAGAGAATGGCATTCTACTCATATTACAGGCCCAACTAAACCGAAAATTAAGTTCTGACTGCTACCAGTTCTATTGGTCTCCGGATACGCTTCAAGGTGCTAGTCGTAACTTATAAAGCCCTTCATGGTATTGGATCTGGGTACTTGAGAGACCGCCTGCTGCCAATTACCCCCCACAGACCCATTAGATCTCACAGGGTTGGCCTCCTCCGGGTGCCATCTACCAGCCAATGCCACCTGGCTACTACCCGGGGGAGGGCCTTCTCTGTGGCAGCTCCGGCCCTCTGGAATGAACTCCCCGCAGGGATTCGGACCCTCACCTCTCTCCAGGCCTTCCGAAAAGCCGTCAAAACCTGGCTTTGCCGGCAGGCCTGGGGGTGATGAGTTCCCCTCCCCTCTCGACATGTATGGTTGTGCGACTGTTGCCTACTTTTATTATTTGTATTTTGTCTTTTATGTTCCCCTTTTTTCCCCCCTTGAATTGTTTGCTGCCCTGAGTCCTCCCGGAGAAGGGCGGCATACAAATAATAAAATTCTATTCTATTCTATTCTATTCTATTCTATTCTATTCTATTCTATTCTATTGGACTCTGGACAGATTTCTTTCTTTATCCTTGAGAATTCACACTATTTACATGAAGATGGAACAGATTGCAAAGTAGTCCCAGAAGTCTGGGAACACTTAATTATCTTTTAAGAATGATAGTAAATAAAAGGTGTAGAAAATAAAGAGCAACTTGATGACAAGTAGAATCAGCCTCCCGATGTTAAGCAGATGCAGAGACTTTTAACATAGGAGTGATGAGGAAGTGCTTGTAAAGATAGCGATAATTATTGTTTAGATATGTCTATAGGTAAAGAGTCCGAGCATGTTTTAATTTACATCTTTAAAGGAGTAGAATTCTAAATAGGTGAAAAAGATCTATCGGTAGAAACAAGCACAGTATTTCCTCTTTGTAATCATTTATCTGAGATAAAGGCCAGTGATATCATCATGTTGTTTACTCAGAGATTTTCCATACTAAAAGAACACAGCAAACAAAAATAAGTATTCTTTGAAATACGAACCCATTATTCAAAAATAAATCAGTGGAAACATGCTCACATTCTATAGATATCTGTCCTGCTTTAAAATCATAATCCCCAAAAGTCTGAAGAAGAAATATTTAGTATTAAAGGATTTTGTCAATGACCCTCAGAGGTGGGTTCCTACCAGTTCGCACCAGTTCGGTAAAACCGATTCGTCAAATTTACCGAACTGGTTAGAAGAGGTTCCACCAGTGGACCCGGAAAGCAGGCCGCACCTACAGAAGAGGTTCCAAAATTTTTGAAACCCACCACTGACACACACACACACACACACACAGACTCACACAGAGAGAGAAAGAGAAAGAGAAAGAAAGGAAGGAAGAAAGAAAGAAAAAAAGAAAGAAAAAGTGAGAGATGAAAGAAAAAAGGAAAAAGGGACAGGGAGACAAAAGGAAGGAGAGAGAGAGAGAGAGAGAGAGAAAACACATGGCCGGCAAGCCACTCCCACCGGGTCACATGGCCGGCAAGCCACTCCCACAAGGGAGGCCACACCCACAGAGTAGGTTCGAATTTTTTTTGAAACCCACCACTGATGACCCTACTCTAGAAAACTAATCAAATATTGCACTGAAATTACTCAAACACAATCAGTACACCTACACTTTCAAAATCTATAGCAAGAATACTTTTTACATAAAAAGAACATTTGAAAGCTAGAATCACTAGATTCTCTTCTACATTATTGTATTTTGCACATTTCTCCCTCCCAAGAGAAAAGGGAATATAGACTTTATTCTAGAAATAAATTCTGTAAGTAAAATAATAGTAAAAAAAAAAATCACCTCTCCATTAAAAAGTCATTATTTTGAACAGGGATTGAACATTCTACGTAACGTTTGCGAAAGAAATTTGAAGAGAAAGCTGTAGGCTAGGATCGCTAATGAATGACGGCCCGACCTTTTGATAAAAGAGAATTGCTATTTGCAATCGGGTCGAAATGTCAGGTGTTCAAGCTCAGCTATGAACTAATATTGTACATAAAATCCATGCGTTCCTTTGAAATGGATCTGAAGCCAAGGTCAGATTGGAAGTCATAAAACGTAGGTTTTTGTATAGTCTCTTGTCTCCTTGAGAAAAATTTTAACATCTCTTTTTCACAAAGGATGGAAAGTGACAGGGAGGGCAGAACCTAATCTGATACCATTGTATGGCAATTCTGATTGTTGTGGTGAATCCGAATGCCATAGACGATTCCAAAGTTAGCTTCAAAGTTCTGGAAAGGAAACCTGCTGTCTTTTTCCTGGTTTTTTTTTAGGGGGGGGGGAGAAAGAAACTGCTCCTTTTATCCTTGCTGTAAGTATTTCTAACTCATTGTCTTGATGCCCCTTTGCCCCCCCCCCTTTCCTGTTAAATTTTTGTTGAATGGAACAATGGGCGAAAATATCTCTATATTCTTGAATGAGACCATTGCATGCAAATAAAATAGGGTAGAGAGTTGGCAATCTTGGACAACAGTATGACAAAAATCCTTAATTTGTCTGTAAGGGATCCTTTTCATTGCCACGTATGCTAGTAGGAGGCCACAACTACTGTTGCTAAAAGGAAGAGTAAACCATTCTCCGTGCATTAAAAATTGGAGTTGTAATAAATGTCAACTTAGATTTCTGTCTCGTTTCTGGTTTCCTATGTGTAGTTTTATTTCTAAGAAATACATTAGGGAGCTGCTATATATATATAATTGATCTGTAAGAATACAGTCTAAATAAATTATTCTAAATGAGAAGGTGGAATTCAATTATACAGCTTCTTACTATTACAATAATTAATGTATAATACATGTATTTGTGAAAAAATCTGTAACTGTCTGACTTATCATATATCTACGGTATTATATAACTATGGCTAAATCTACTCCTTCATCACAGAAGGCTGAAATTCTAGCTGAATAAAAATCTGTCCCACCACCCTAGTAGATTCAGCACAGGTCTAGGCTCAGACTCTGAAATTTTCCTCCTAGACAAATGTTTCAGAATAAAGTGAGAATCAATAATTTAGCCGACATTAACAAATAAATATTTCAGCAAAGTAAAGTTATAAAATCATGAAAAAGAGAACCACTACTGGAACAAAATTCTGTTTGAGACTTTAAATTCCTCCTGTGCTGGGATCCCAACTGACATATCTTTGCAAGACATTTTGACCGTTCCAATGTATTTCGGCCTTTAACACAATAAGCTATTCCATTATGGAAATGTTATAGATTTAGATAACCAGTACATACATTAACAATTCAGAAATGATCAGGATGGTCAGATGAAAGTCTCAAAAATGTCTTGATTTTACAAAACGTGTTTCAGAAACAATATGAGATGATGATGATGATGATGATGATAATAATAATAATAATAAGCTGATGAAACTGTTGATCACATCCTCAGCTGCTGTAAAAAAAATCACGCAGACTGATTATAAATTGCGGCACAATTCAGTAGCACAAATGATCCATTGGAATTTGTGCAAAAATTATAATATTAAAACAGCAACAAACTGGTGGGAACATCAGCCTGAAAAAGTCACCGAAAATCAGATGGTCAAGATCTTGTGGGATTTCCGTATACAAACGGACAAAATACTGGCGCATAATACACCAGACATCACACTGGTTGAGAAAAATAAGGTCACAATCATAGACATCGCAATACCAGGTGATAGCAGGGTCGCCGAGAAGGAACATGAAAAAATCGCAAGATACCAGGACTTAAAAATCGAAATTCAACGACTATGGCACAAACCAGCAGTGGTAATTCCAGTGGTAATTGGCACACTGGGTGCTATTCCAAAAGCACTGGAATTACATTTAAAACAGTTAAAAATTGACAAAATCACCATCAGTCAAATGCAAAAAGCCGCACTGCTTGGATCTGCACGCATATTACGAAAATACGTTATGATGTCCTAGGCCCCTGGGTGGGGCCCGACTAATAACCAATGCCAAATCCGGCGAAACAACTGGCCGCTGTGATACAATTGTATAATAATAATAATCCGGTGAAACAACTGGCCACTGTGATACAATTGTAGTATAATAATAATAATAGTAATAATAATAATCATCTCCGTACAATTGTGCAGCAGAGAAAACATCAGAGTTCTACTGACATAAATCCTGCCAGGTCAAACTGAAATCTAAGGATTCGGATTACGTTGTATAATGAACAGCATCTGCTTTCATCTCAGCCTCAGCAGGGATGAAGCAAGAGACATCATTCAAGATGTAACAAATGAATCAGCAGCCATCACGGCCCAGCAAGACTTCTAGTGGGAAAGATGATGGAAAAGCAGAAGTAAAATGTTTTAAACAGAAACATCTGCATGCATCTGTAAGTGAATATAACATATGGTATATTTTAAAAAATCAATTTGGAGTGAATTATAGAGGTACAATATCTATCTATCTACCTCTATCTCTGTATGAGTGACTGTATGTGTATGTTTCATGTCTTGTCTGTCCATCTATCTCCTTCCTTCCTTCCTTCCATCCATCCCATAGAATAACAACTTCATATTCTTTGCAGCTAAGAACAAAAAGTGATTACAGAAATTGACTTAGTGTGGCCTGTTTTAATATATGTGAAGTTTTATCGTTTCAATAAAAGAGTTGACAATAGTTCTACAGTTTTTTTTAAAAAAATTAATTCTTTGTTCAGAGCCTTAGTGGCGCAGTGGTTAGAACGCAGTATTGCAGGCTAATTCCGATTACCAGCAATTCATTAGTTCAATTCTCACCAGCTCAAGATTGACTCAGCCTTCCATCATTCTAAGGTCAGTAAACTGAGGACCTAGATTGTTGGGGCAATATGTTGACTCTGTAAACTGCTTAGAGAAGGTTGTAAAGCACCATGAAGTAGTATATAAGTCCAAGCACTATTAACAAATTTGAGTACCATGATTTGGCTATTTATAATCAAACAATCAACTGATTCAATTTTTTTTCCGATGATCGAGTTTACTATTAAAATAAATATTACAAGTTTCAAGAACTAAATAAAAATTGTTAAAATATGTTAGGGTATTTTTTTTAATGTCAATTTCAGCTATAATGAAAAAAACTATGCATTGATAAAAAATAATTATCTATTAAATTGTTTGATTCAATTGTTCAATCAAAAATAAAAGTTTGAAATTTTATTTACTATCAAATCCTATCTAGAAATTGTTTCAAAATTAGGTTTTAACCATTAGCTACTTGTAATTTTGGCTGTTTGTACTACCATTATTTACTCTATTGGTTATTTATTTATTTATGAATCATATATTAAATTGCTTTTTATTATGTGCTTTGAAACAAATTTACCTCTCTTTCAGTTCAAAAGACCTGGTTTGCATATAAATCACAATGCCCTTAGAGTCTGCCATCTTGCAAGACCTTGGTGTTATTGCATGAGGTGCTCTAAATATTTTAGGGGCCAACCTGGAAACAGCAAAGGACGGCCCATGTTGCCTCTGCCAGAGAAAAAGGAGCCCGGGAGGGCCACAGGTGGCCCTTGCAAAATCCGTTTTCTCTGGCAGAGTGCTTTGGTCACCACACATACCCCCGATGAAAGTGATGTCAAACTGGCCATGTCCACCCTGGCCACAACCACTCTGGCCATCCACCAAACCCCCTGAAGGTCAAACACAACCCTGATGCAGCCCTCAATAAAATCGAGTTTGACACCCCTGGTCTACAGTGATAAAAGTGCAAAAAACTAAGTATTTTGAGGAACAGAAATGCCTCTAAAATACGGCATTCTTCTTCTTGTGCTAAATCCGTAATCAGACGTTAGCGATCATGTTGGCGATCCTATTTTTATCAACAGCTCCACGGAAAAGTGCTGCTGAGTTTTGTCCAAACCAAGCCATGATGTTCTTCTTCTGCCTGGACCTCATTTGCCTTCAACCTTTCCCTGGAGGATTAAGCGAAAAATGGTGCATTTTTGCATCACATGTCCAAAATATTCTAACTTCTGCTTTTTAATGGTTTTGATGATTTCCCTTGGTTTACCCAGGTGGCTTATAAAATAAGGCATAGGTATACTTTTTAATATCAATTATTTCATTTTACATCCTTTTGTCACTACTACATTACATTCTTCCATTCTCTCTGAAATCCATTCTCCTCAAGCTAAAATGAAAGGGCTGTTGCTAATTATAGGGAATGATTTCAAAGCATTTTAATTGAAAGGATAGATGAAACTTTTGAATAACGGGGAAACAGGTACTGTATCTAAGGCCTGATCATACAACAGTTCAGCTAGCAATGACCTCTATGGCTAAGCTTTCAATGTGTTAGATATTGCTGTTCAAATTCCAAAAAATAGAAAAAAAGTCTATAACAATAGAAAACTAGAAAGGTTTATAACGTTAAGTCTGATGGGCCAGAGGGCTAAGAAAATAACCTGTACAAGCTAAGATACATTAGCTATATCTCAGGTTGTCAAACTGCCATATGCCCCCCCAAAACGAAAAATGAATTGGTTCAAGATCCCCTATGAATAAAAGTTAAAAATACTTAATAACAAAATAATGAATAACATTGTTGTGATGGACAGATCATTTCGGCAGATGGCTAAATCTACTGTTTGTGCAATCTCTCAAAATCTGTTCCAGGCATTTCTCCTCGGTCTACCTAACCCTATGCCAGTTCATTGGAGAACTGCCCAAGGAAAGAATAAGTGAATAGCAATAGCAATAGCAGTAGACTTATATACCGCTTCATAGGGCTTTCAGCCCTCTCTAAGCGGTTTAAAGAGAGTCAGCATATTGCCCCCAACAATCTGGGTCCTCATTTTACCCACCTCGGAAGAATGGAAGGCTGAGTCAACCCTGAGCCGGTGAGATTTGAACCGCTGACCTGCTGATCTAGCAGTAGCCTGCAGTGCTGCATTTAACCACTGCGCCACCTTGGCTCTTGAATCTGACTCTACCCAAGCTTCATCCACTTTTAAAAAGTTACAAACTTCCTCCAAGCTGCTCATGAGCTTCTAAGAAGTCATAATTCAGTAATAACTTGTAAACTTATAAGTTACACTGTAATATAAAAGAACTGATTGTTTTAAATATAGATAGATAGATAGATAGATAGATAGATAGATAGATAGATAGATACAGTCAGTTATCCAGGCAGAAGATAAATAAATCGGTAGATAGGTAGATAAATAAAATTAGAATATAGTTGTTATTAAACTAGTTTTGTAAATTAAACAATTTATAAATGAAAGACGTAATTACCGGTATTTTATGTTCACTTATTTATTTCTTCTATTTATATTGGTATCCCCTTTAGGAATGACTTTCAGCAGCTTATATCAAGTAAAAACAATGCAAATATTGTATAACCATTATATTAAATAATGAAATATAAATGTGTATAAAACATCGCAAAACATGTATTATGAATAAGCCTATATTTATATGGGTAACATATGAGTGATCAAATCTGCAAAAAAAAAAGAAAGAAAGAAAGAAAGAAAGAAAGAAAGAAAGAAAGAAAGAAAGAAAGAAAGAAAGAAAGAAGAGATAAGGAGTAAGGTTGTTGCAAAATAAGAGGGAGGCACAGTGTGGCAAAAAAGTGACCCAAGCTGTATTATATATGTGTGTGTGTGTGTGTAAAAATAATCATAGAGTCTAATGGTGAATAGACAAATGTTAAAGAGCAATTATAACTATGAATGAATTTGAAAGGGAAAAATAAAAAAAACTTCATAAAAAAAAATCTGCAAGATAGCAGGAGAATAACTGATTCAGCTTAGCCTAAGCAGGACAAGCTAAAGAATGAAAAATTATTGCTCTGTACTATTTATGCTGCACATTTCATGCCTTTATTAAATACAAAAATACCATTCATGAATTTAGTATATTCCAACCCATAATATCATAAAGCATGTTTCCAGAAAACCATCAGTCAAACATTGTCAAATCTTAAGTCCTATGGTACTGAATCAAACTGAAGTTTTGCTGCTCGATGGCATTTTAATAAAATATCAATCTGATTCCTGCCTTAAGACTGGTTACAGACCAGAGATTTGTACTCGCAGTGCAGTTGAGTGGCCAATTCACAAGGGCAAAAAAAAGGGAAGGGGAATATTTATCTTCCACCTTGTAACAAGCAAGCAAGTTCAGCTGGTAAGGCTGGACCAGAATCTTGTCCACAAACAGCATTAGATGCCTGATGGGTTTTATTTGATCATAATATTTTTTTACTTGTTTTCATACGTCTTAATCGAATTTGATTTTGCTTTCAGTTTAAGTATTTTAAAAAATAATTTCTTGGCTAAGGTGGTCATGCGTGGCAACTTTAAGACCTGTGGACTTCAACTCCCCATGCTGGCTGGGGAAAACTGGGAGTTGAAGTCAACAACTCTTTTTTTTATCTTTTATTTATTTTTATTTTTTGTATTTTTTTATATTATTTTTAATTTTTTCTTTTCTTTTTTTTTCTCGTTAAAATGTTTTTATTTTCCATTTTCATACAGTCACATATATACTGTGCATAACCGGGGCCATACAACATTAAACAATAATCACAGCAGTTCCTCTTGTCAACAATACCCCCAGAAATATAAATAAAATGAAACTCAAACTCAAATAGAAACCCAATATACCTCTTCCGCTCTCCATACACCTCTTTCTTCCGCCCCCCTCCAACTTACTATCTTCCCTCCGTCATTCCCCTCTACCCTACTTCCCCTCGCCCTCTACCACTCCTCTCTCCCGATCCACTCCCTCCCTTCCTTCTCACCCTCCCTCCCATCCTCTCTCCCGCCCTCTCTACCCCTCTTTCTTCTATCCCACTCCTCCTCCCCTTGGTGTATTAGTCAACAACTCTTAAAGTTGTCAAGGTTGGACAACCCTCTCTAGGCGCAAGCATAGAGTATTTTTGCATAGGGATTAAAGAAATCATAGCTAGTTGTCCACGTTAGGAAGGATGGTATCTTTGGAGAATGTCCAACATGAAAGACGCTAAACAGAACAGGGTGACGGGCAGAGAAACTATTTCAAAGCACTGGAGCTAGAGACCACCCAGAAGTAAAGAAAAATATTAGATAGTAAAAATCTTTTGAGCGTGTCAGTGGCTAATCATCTTGTTTTGAAAGGTTTCACATTTTTTCTTCATTCGTATGAAGGGCTTCATTAACTTTCAGAACATTAACATGTTATCAATTTGGGACAGAAAAACTGGTTTAAGATAAACTGTGCGGTAAATAGAAACAGTAAGATACAAGTTAGAAGTTGTTCATCTTCCGAATATGTTAGCTGTGATTACTGTTGCTAGCTTTGAAACATGAAACAACTCTAATATTACACTCTTTGCCAATCTGCAATATATGATACCGTGCTGTAAATAAACACCATTATGAGAGGTATTTCAAAATTTCAAATATTAACTGTACAAACATATCATTTCCTCAGTCTGTGCAGAAATGTGGAAACAATATAAAAGCGGATTAGTAATGGTTCGTACAGTCAAATTAGCCAATATAAACAATTAATTGACAATTGAATTCTGTTGATCTACATTCTCATGATGGCCAGATTCCAACTTACAAGGTGCAAGATTATTTATATTATTTGCTGTGCAAATTGTTAATTGCTCAATAGTCACAGAATTAGAAGGGACTTATTTTGGCCCTCAAGAGCAAATTTTGCTTAATGCTGGAATGTAAATGAAAATAACCCAACAAATTGTGTTCAAGCCTATGCTTATACTCAGTGAAGAGTTGATCACAACTCCCTGAGTAATTGGAACCTATGTCAAGCAGCTTTTCCTGGATGTTTTTATTCACATTTAGCCAAAATCTACCCCCTGCATTCTAAGAACATTATTCTGTCTTCTGTATCCTCGATGGTAATGAATAAATCTTTATCTATTCTATTCTATGACATTTTTATGTTCAAAATCAGTAGTTATTCTGTACGTTTCTTTCAAACCTGATCTGGAATCCATTTTTTTAACCAACTTTTTCAACTTGTCAAGTGAAGCAACCTGCTTTCTGAAGCAGAATAAGGATGGAAACAGAATAAAAATTAAGTAGCTTGTCTTTGTTATCAGCTTTGGTGACCTACTGTTTTATTTGCTTTTTATTTTGAACATAAAGATCAAGTAAGAAAACCTACTTTTAAAGAATTTTAATTTGTAAAATCTATACGAATTGTGATTCTAAATCAAGGACTATCTGTACTTCCCTACTGGTTAGCATGAAGTCCTAGCTGAAAGGATTTAAATAGCTGATGGTCTCATGCGTTCTTTCCCTGACTGAAGAGGGAAATGTCAGAAAGACAGATCAGGAATTTCCTGGAAGGATGATGCTTGACTGAGTTTGTTTCCCAAGAGACGTGGGGGTGATTCAAAATCCCCCATCAATACTACTTCACACCTCTTTGAAAAATCTGCAATTTGTTTTTAGAAAAATATCACTCATATTCACTCCTCAGCTGAGTGGCTGACAGAAACAGAATACAAAATTCCCGTATTTCAATAACAAGAATATTCTTATTAGAATAATTCTCTGAATATTTATATCATAATCCTCTTCATGTAATGAGAATTCAAGCTAAGTGAGTATTATCACATCAACAACAAATATCATAAGCATAACGTTGAGTTAATGTTCCACCTGACTTTCATTAAATTAATACATTCCTATTGTGTTATTTACTTTTGTAGCGCCCAATTTCTCATGTCTAGGATTCCACTTTCAAGCCTGTGGGATTATTTAAAGTTGTTCTGATTACATGATTTGACCCATCATTCGGGTCTAAATGAGGTACAATCCATCATGTGATCAACATCTAGGTAATGCAATTCAACAACCCATAAACAAATATTTTTGCTTCTATAGGTAGTCTCTCAAATGTTCTTATTCTTCTTTTCAAGCATTTTCCCTGGGCTAGAAGGATTGATGACAATAGCACCTGCGCTCCTGGGTTCTTTGATTTCCTGCGCAGGATCCAGTGTGATTTTGTTGTAGCTGTTCCTAGCATTATTCACACATGGATGAATAAGAAGGGATTCCTGCCATAGGCTTGATGAGTCATATCATTATATCCTTGATCCCCGGTCCTGGGGATATTTTATGTCAGTGAGTCCAGTTGGCATACATTAATAGGGGATTATCTAGTAGAACTCTTCCCTTGAAGGTCACAATTGCATCCCCTGTGTTCTTCAAAGCATCAAACTCATTTCCTATTGAGCCAAAACTTGTTCCTTCTCCAGAGATTTAAGCTCATTTCTTTTGGAAGACTGATTTTAAATATCAGTGAGTATTTTCAACAACTTGTTTTCTGGTTGTGATTCTTGTCTAAAGCACTTGACTGATTCTCTTTTTCGTCAGATAACAGTATATCCTTCGTCTGCTTCTCTCTAACAAAACTTTTCTTAAGAGCTGAAAGTGGCCACTTGATGCTGAAGTATTCCCATTTCAAGCACTGCTACAAGGTTGTTCTTTTGACAAATATACATCAGAATTTTTTAAGGCTATAAACATTGTAGGACACGGTTACAGTCATTGATTATAATTTAAGTTACCATAAATAGACAGGCCTATTTTTTCTTCTTCTTGCCTTGTTGAGCACCCTAAGTTAGCCAAGTCAATTTAGAGGAAAACACTGTTTGAATTCCCCAACTAAACTTCTATGAAACTCTTGTTATCTTTCTTGCTTGCTCAAAGGACTTTATAAAAATCAAAAGATTTTCTCCCTGGGCAATTTTTTGTTTTCTTCTCTCTTTAGGTTATTTTGACATGCTTTTATTAGAGGTTGGTTAAGCAACCACGATAGCTGTCTTAATCTCAAAAGTTTTAGACAGTTTCTATGAATTTACAATGAAAAACAGGACGCTTCAAAAATTTAGAATGTATAAAATACCATTTTAATAGAGCTATT